>NC_139623.1:65026324-65196324 GCF_964638095.1 Poromitra crassiceps
CGCCTGCTGGCAGGTACAGTATATCAAAAGAGTATAACCTGGATGATAGCATTTGCAGCTCTGTTAGACAAGAGTCACAGATCTCTGGCTATCGTTTGCCTGTATGCAGCCACTGCATACCGGTCTAGACCGGCTACTAGAGTAGGAGCAGTAGGAGCAAGCCATGTACAATCTATTTATGCACTGAGATCAATCGACCAATGAGTTGGATGTGACACCATGACATACAGTAAATTGACAGTTCTGTTATTATGATCTGGGCAGAAAAAATAATAATACAAAAATGAATAAATAAGAAAATAACTAAATACAGAAAATAATAAATCAGGGAATAAAAACAATACTGAAATAAAATAAATAGGGAAATAATCTATATCCAATTATCTGTACATTTATTTACTTATGTACTGTATTTACTTATCATTTATTCATTTATTTATTTGGGGCGGCTGTAGCTCAGTAGGTAGAGCGGTTCGTCCCTCTGTCCTTCGCGTATCTCAAGAACGATCGGAACGGTCGGATCGACTTCAAACTTGGGGAGTGCGCTGATGGCGACCTGACAGAGTGCAGTGCCCTGTTTTCGTGCGATTCGGATGTAAAACACTTCGATATTAATACATTTGTCTTCAGTTCTGCGCTCCTTCAAGCCCTAAGCAACAGCTTTAAGTAGGGTCGTTGACACTAACTGAGAAAGTAAACACAGGGTCGTCACTCTGTCAACGGCCCTGTCAACGACCCTGTGTTTACTTTGATGTGAGTAAATTAGGGGGGGGGCAGCATCCCTCCTCAGGTTCCAATTAAAAAAATTCTTGCAAAGAGGGCAGCATGAAATGAGCAGAGAATGGTAGAACATGTATTTGTAAGCTCAATAAGCAGCATTAATATTCATTTGTCATCAAGTCTGTCATGAATAAAATCAAGGGGAAATAATAAGTAGAGCTCAGTGATCTTAGTTAAGTGAGATTTCTATGTGGCTATAATGGTAGGCTATAATGAGTCACACATTCAGAAATAATATCCTCTAGGGCCACGCCACTTCCGGGAACCCCGATCCTGTGTAAGTAGGGTTCCCAGAGTAAAACCTGGCCATTTCCACCACTGCTTATGGATGAGCACCATCTGCTGCATGCCATCGAGAACCGTTGATCGACTTCAAACTTTGGGAGTGTGCCCTATTGTGCAGTGCAGTGCCCTGTTTGCCCTACTGGCAACATAAAAAATGCTGTTTATCTCAAGAACCCTTCGTCCGATCAACTTCAACTTTGGGCAGTGTGCTGATGGGAACTCGACACAGTGCAGTGCATAATTTTGTGCAATTCGGCACAGCGCCACCTATTGGCCACACAAAAAGTGGTTTATCTCGATAACCGTTCGTTCGTCCGATCGACTTCAAACTCGAGGAGTGCGCTTAGGGGGACTCAAGGAAGTGCAGGGAGCTGAATTCTGTGCAATTTGGCATAGCGCCACCTACTGGCAACACAAATAGCGCTTTATCTCATCCATTCATCTGATTGACTTCAAACTTCAAACTTGGGGAGTGCGCTTAGGGGGACTCAACGGAGTGCAGGAAGCTGAATTCCATGCAATTTGGCATAGCGCCACCTACTGGCAACACAAAAAGCGGTTTATCTCAATAGCCATTCATCTGATCGACTTCAAACTTGGGGAGTACGCTGCTGGGAACCTGACATAGAAGTGTGCTGCATTTTGTGCAATTCGGCACAGCGCCACCTACTGGCAACACAGAAAGTTGTTTATCTTGAGAACCTAAAAAATGTCTTAGGCACAGACCTCTAACGTTGGGAAGCAGCTGGATTCACGCGAGAGCATGAGATCACGATCATCCGATTGACTTCAAACTTGGGGAGTGTGCTCCTGGGAACTCGAAGTAGTGTAGTGCTGAATTTCTTGCAATTTGACATAGCGCCACCTACTGGCAACACAAAAAGCAGTTTATCTCGAGAAACATTTGTCCGATTGACTTCAACCTTGGGGAGTGCGCTGCTCGGACCCCGATGGAGTGCGGTGCCGCATTTCATGCAATTTGGACTTATTCCAGGACTGTCTATATTTTCTGTCCTTCGCGTATCTCCAGAACCATTTATCGGATCGACTCCAAACTTGCGCTTAGCGGGACCTGACAGATAGTCCATGGGCCAATGCTGAAATTTTTACATATCGGTACCACCTGAGGTGACCGCCCAATTTTGTAATTTTTG
The DNA here is from genome assembly GCF_964638095.1 of Poromitra crassiceps. NCBI lineage: Eukaryota > Metazoa > Chordata > Actinopteri > Beryciformes > Melamphaidae > Poromitra > Poromitra crassiceps. The sequence continues at coordinate 65,028,544 of NC_139623.1, forward strand.
TCTTCCTACATGTCTAGTTTATATTTTGGTATGATAACCCTGCCGATTTGGGAGCTTAACACGTTCACTGCCGTTGACGAGATATCTCGTCTTAACAAAAAAAACGGTTGACTGCCGTTGACGAGATATCTCGTCTTAAAAAAAAAAAAAAAAAAAATTGACGGTGGGACGTCGATCAACCCCTTTTACATCTCCTATGAAAATATTGGAGCCACCGAACGTGTACAACCCATTCCACCGACCCACTAAGTGGCGACAGTGCTCTCCAGACTAGAAAAAGCCGAGCCAAAACTGCAGGGGAACGCGCGATGAAACCATTCTCATACTGTAAAATGGACTGGCCAAAACGCTTTCGTTTTCGCGCTGGTTGCTGGCGGTGGGGGATTGCAAATTTGCATAATAGATTATGGGTGCAACACACTTTGAAACACGCAGCATAAATAAGACCAGAATCGCAAAAGCTTCATCAAAGCTCTCAACCGAAACCCCAAGAAACGAGCGAGCCCATCCAGACTTGCCCAGCGGCCACCAGCAGACAGGAGCAGCAGCAGCAGCAGCAGAAACGAGCTTGTGACACGCCCGCTGCAGCCAAGAAGAACACACACGGAGGGAGGAGTTTGAAGGAGAGGGGGGTTTCCTGCTGTTATGGAGGAAATTACTGTTCAAAACTATTGTTTAGATGTCTGACGTCTTACTGATGCCAAAAATGAATGGTTAAAGTGACTGTTCTATCGAATTTCACAAAAAGCTATTTATCTCAGCTTAAATTTTCAGACGCTGAAACCATGCTGTATTCAAGTGCTAATGCCTACATACAGTAACTACTAACTCTACAAACTAACTCTTTTAGACAGAGCAAGCACACATTCTATTAGTTCTTTTGAGATATTTTGTGTTCACAAAATCTTAGCAGAAAAGAATCCTCGGGTCTTGAAAGATGAGCCAGAATCCTCAAAAAAAACCTTTGGCAGAAGCTACCTACAGTAAAAAAAAAACGGCTGGCAGTGAATGTGTTAAGGATAGTTATCACTCTGTAAACAAACCTCCTCCCATATAAATGACAAAACCCTGATTTCATCATATCTCCTGAACCACACATGATAACACAGAAAATGTGATGTCTACCCCTATGTTTTCATGGTCAAGGATTAAGCTTCTGGCATACTCTTGGCGCCCAGCCAAGCGCATAGGGCGCGCGGCGATTATGACGTCATCGCACGGGGCGTGTCGGGGGGCGAGGCCTGAGCGCAGCGCGGCGCGTCCATGGAGATTTTTCTATCAGCGCGTCAGGTTTTGCTGCCTGTGCCTGTGAGATCTCCGTGGTAGGCTATCAGCGGATATCTGCTGTGATTGAGTCCTCACCGTCGTAAAGTCACCTTCAAAGCATGATGTTCGATTATAACAAACTAGTTGTGTGGCTTAGCCTTCCCAAATGTTGAGGGTCGTTTTTTAGAATTTAATATATAGAATTGGGAACGTTACATTCAATTTCATTCAGACTGCCTGGCACTGATCGCCGCCATTTCTGGAGCACTCACTATGTTCTGTTTTGGCCCGCACAGAGTGCCTCCAGCCTCCAGCGCGTGCGCGAAGAGTATGCCAGAAGCTTTACAATGACACCATATACAACATCATAAACTGTTCACATGAATAGTTAATGGTGAATTCAGTGGTGTTTTGAGGAGGATACAATGCAATTAGTCCATGGGCCAATGGTGAAATCGGTACCACCTAAGGGGACTCCACAATTTTTTTATTTTTGTCTTCCTACATGTCTCTAGTTTATATTTTGGTATGATAACCCTGCCAATCTGGTAGCTTATTGATAGTTATCACACTAAAAAACCTACTCCCATATAAATGACAAAACCCTGATTTCTGTGTATTAGTCCAGATATGTGAAAATCATGTTCACTTTTTCATAAAAGCATGAAACTTGGTACGCATATAGTTTGGGGCCCCGTAAATCTTCAGAAATGAAGCCATCACAAAAATGCCTCGTGGTGGCCATATTAATTCCGCCATAAGCGAATTATGTAGTTTGCATCATATCTCCTGAACCACACATGATAACACAGAAAAGGTAATGTCTATCCCTATGTTTTCATGGTCAAGGATTACAATGATACCATATAGACATTCAACCCGTTCTCACTCTGAGCGCGTAGCATATTGACGCTTTGTCCCGTCCCTTGTGCATCGCTTGTTACTAACATGGTACCCTTGAGCGACACATGAAACGACTTGGGCTTTCCGACTAAACTCAATGCAAACCCATGGAAGTAATCTTTGACGCTTATGGCAACTGCTCCCCCATTAGCCTAACTGCTCACCCATCAGCCTAACTGCTCCCCCGTTAGTCAAGTGCTCCCCCATTAGGGTCTGGAGGAACTAACCTCTCCCAGACCCTAACCCTAAACCTAACCTCTCCCACCCCCCATGCCTAAACCTAACCTCCCCCAGACCCTAACCCTAACCTCTCCCACCCCCATGCCTAAACCTAACCTCCCCCAGACCCTAAACCTAACCTCTCCCACCCCCCACGCCTAAACCTAACCTCCCCCCAGACGCTAATGGGGGAGCAGTTGACTAATGGGCGAGCAGTTAGGCTGATGGGGGAGCAGTTGCCATAAGCGTTAAAGATGACTTCTATGGGTTTGCATTGAGTTTAGTCGGAAAGCCCAAGTCGTTTCATGGGTCGCTCAAGGGTACCATGTTAGTAACAAGTGGCGCATAAGGGATGGTACAAAGCGTCAATATGCTACGTGCTCGGAGTGAGAACGTGTTGAGACATTACGTCATTTGGCAGACGCTTTTATCCATATAGAACATCATAAACTGTTAAAGTGACTAATCAATGGTTAATTTAATGACGTGAGAAGGAAATCACAGTATCTGATAACCAATGCTATAACCTCAATTCCATGACCCCTCTCTGGCTAAGATTTTTTGATGAGTAATTTAACTTCTATGGACCTTTTTTTTTAAATAGCCCCCAGGCACCTTCCAACCATCCTGGGACTTTCTGCCAGACTGCCAAATCCAAGATGGCCACTGGTACAATCTTGAAAAATTGACTTTTGAACCAGAGCACCTAGAATAATGAAGACACTTTTCGGTGTAAGTCAACCACGAAGAATCTGATCCTGACATCGTTTAACATGCTGACATAATTTTGACCCAGAATTCCAAGATGGCTGCCATCCAGTAGCGTGAAAACTTAACTTTTGAATGGCAATGTATACGTATGTGGTGTTTGGGGTTTACCATTTTTAGAGTAAGGAAGCAGATTAACAATGGTGAATTATAGCTATTTTAATTGTGAATCCATGCCTACCAAACATGGTTTAGTAATGACAATTATTGTGTTTTGGGGGTAATTTCATAATTACGTATGTTCACTGAAAAGATGTTAATGTCAAAACCCATTTTACCTTGGTACTGCTGTACTTTAAACAAACTACCTCCAGGATCTCATAAGTAATGAATGTATAACTATGACTAATTATACTTCAAAATAAGAGGTTATTGACAGATCATCTGTGGTGCCAACGACCCTCCGGGTTATGGGATAGGTGAAGGTGAATAGCCTATGTCCATTGTCCAACAAGTTTTCTCAATTAATTTCCATCTTTACGATGTGATAAAAGTCCTCACACAATTATCTGCTAATACCCAATTTTAGCAGCAGAATTTGACGTCCTGGCGTGGCCGTGTGTAATGACATATCCAAAAGGAATTTTACTCTGAGGTGTGCCAAGCACAGCAGAGTATTTAGCGCGTAAGAGGTGCTCTTTTTGTGCGCGTAAGAGGTGCTGCCCCGTATTCTGCGCAGAAATGCCTGGGTTGGCATGTGGCACACCTATGTCCAGTACAATTATAACAGGCATGCGCTTGTGCACGCCCCCAAATTGGATTGCCCACGGCGTTAAAGAACGCAAACGCTAAATTACCGCTTTTGCAAAGATAGGGCCCCCGGTCTTGCAAGAATCTCGTCAACTTCTCCTCTCCTGCAGCATGGGCTGATTTTAAGTCTGCAATGAGTTCATCAGAGGCAGGCAGACTGTAGGGTGCAGAGGGTTGGTGAGGCCAGGTCAAACGGGAAGGAGTTGAACTCATGCATGCATGGCTCAAAATGGATGCGAAAAGGTACAAACACACCAGACGCTGAAGTGACGAAGCATCTGGAAGCGCAGCCAGTTTCATTTTGGCGCACTTGTTAGCACATTAGACCATTCAGTCAGACCAGCCATGATGCGGCCCCATGCAGAGACTGTTTCGGCGTCTGATCTATTTTTGTGTGAGAGCCGCGAGTGATTGTGTGAAGCCAGATAGGAAGAAGTCAGTACAAGTTGTCACCGGCGCGGAGCAAAGCAGTGCGTCTGGTGTGAATGGCCAGGGTCCTGCTCGAGCTGAATTTACACACAGCAGCACTTTGCGTCTGCAGCATTACAATCATCTTCCACGCTGCTCCCTGCATGCATGCTCCAACCCGCTCTGACTGACTGGTGGCGACCATTTATGGATTTCGTTTCCATTCCCTCCGTGTCGAATCTGTCTATCTCAAATGCCTGTGCCACTGTGAAACAACAACATCAACAATGCTAGCTCGTTGCTACATGCTGAAAACGGTTGGATCTGGATTGTGCAATAAAGCAGGCCTGCTTGATACCTTTGGTGGATAGTTGTAAAGGTAAACAGAGCCTTTCTCCCCTATACCAGGGTGGAGGTATTAGCAGCCAGACTTTGCCGTTGTAGGGAGGGAGTCTGGCAAGCGAGACTACCCGGGGAGGAACTCAAGGTAGGAGCTGCTGAGATGGCGTGGAGCGATCCAAGGCAGTGATTGACCTGGTTGTGGTCAACTTGTGAACCTCCACGAGTTGCTGGAACATTGTGTTTTTGATGAATGTGTGGCCTTATTGAACTCCAACAGCACATACAGGAAAATGCAGAAGAGCAAGCTCATCTAGAAGCTCTAACTCCAATCTGTAGGGCTGCAAGAACCCTACATCACTCTCATTGACATGGGCATGATCTAGAGGATGGCAACTCCATCAGCAAGAGATCGGCAGACACAAGATGGCACCCCATACAAGTGGTCGGACTATGTCCAAAAGGTGTCATCCATCATCCTTGCCCCCCATGGTGATGTTGACATATCATCTGTGTGATCGACCGGTATGACACAGCATACTTGGCTAAAGATGATGAGTGGAACCTGATGATTCAGAATCTATAGCGAGGCAGAATTCAGTCTGATCATATGACATCTTTTAAGTGGTTTCATTATTCAATTATTCAAGTTACAGCTAATAAAAATATCTTATTTTAGTTATCTTGTCATACATTCATTAAAGGTCCCAATTCGTGCAGCTGTAACCTCTTAAAAACGTGTGTCTCTGGTCCATAAAACATGATTCTGGATTAATTTGTCGAAAATATAGCAACCCCATTTGTTGTGACGGAGTTGTCCCTTCCTCATCTCATTGGGTCCCAAGAATGGTCTGTTTCTATAATATATTCAGAACTAACAGTTCCCATTGGCCGCTGAGGGAGAGCCCGCCCCAGGCTCCCAGCGGCCAATCAGATTAGCGTCTGTGGACCAGCACGCTGGGTTGTGTCCACAACTAACGCTATGGCTAACTTAACGTTGCTACGCTAAAGAGGACATCTCAAAATGCCTAGACTTACCGAATGCACCTCCGCAGTTGCTGGATCACGTACAGTTGGCGTCACTCCAGCTAGAAGTGTTAATTTTGTGGCTATAGACAAAATGGTGCAGATAGCTTGTGTGAGAGAGACCCGCGCAGTATGCTTGAGGACCATCGTGACGTCCCGATACCCCGTCTGGGGGAACAGAGCGTTTGGGGGTGTGGCTTGAAGGAGACTGCAGGGGGAAGCTGGATAGGGATAAATCCAACTGTGGCAGTTCTGAGCTTGTGACCACTCATTACAGGGAGGGATGACAGCAGTATATATGCATTTACAAGTAAAAACAGCTTTTGCACGGAATGGGACCTTTAAATATTTTACTGCAAGAAATGGGGGTAGTTGGTACAGCAGTACCAAGGTAAAATGGGTGTTGACAGTAACATCTTTTCAGTGAACATACTCTGCAGAGTATGCATGCCCTGTCTGGGAGAGATCAACCCATGCCAAGAAACTTGACCCAGCATTGAACAACACCTGCCGTTTGATCACTGGTTGCTTGAAACCCACCAATACAAACCACCTGCACCTCCTCGCTGGCATTGCCCCCGCTGACACCAGACGGGAAGTTACCAGCAGAGTTGAGATGACAAAAGCCACTAGTGATGAACGCCACCTCCTCTACGGACGTCAAGCCCTGGCCCAATGACTGAAGTCAAGAAGAAGCTTTCTCAGCCATGTCCAGCCACTAATAACATCCCGAGAAGAAACCAGACTCCAGCTCTGGACAGAAAAGCTAGAGAATAACCCCCCTCCAACTGACATGGGAATCCCCCCCACTGAAAACCTTCCTCCTGGCTCAGAAGCACCTTGGTCTCAGTGGAAGACACTCAACCGCCTAAGAACGGGACGATCTAAAGCTGCTCTGGCCAGATGGAGCTACATGACTGACCCAACCACCTGTGAATGTGGAGAAGCAGACCACACTATGGAGCACTGCCTTGTCTGCCCTCTGCTGCCCAACCCTTGCAGCTCAGAAGACCTTGCAGAGTTTAATAAACACGCAAAGAACTGTGTAAAGAAATGGGAAACTGTCATATAACACCATGCTTCAAAGAAACAAAAAAAAGAAGTGAACATAATTCTGAAATGACTCCCAAAACATCCACCATTGTTAATCTCCTTCCTTGTGGTAAACCCCAAACGCACAGTATACCTTCCCATTCAAAAGTTACATTTCCACAATACTGGATGGCAGCCATCTTGGAATTCTGGGTCAGAATTATGTCATAATGTCAAACTGATGTCCGAATCAGATTCCTCATGGTTGACTTATACCGAAAAGTGTCTTCATACATTATTCTAGGTGCTCTGGGTCAAAAGTAAATTTTTCAACATGGCGCCAGTGGCCATCTTGGATCTGGCCATCTGGCAATCTTTAAGGGGGACCTGGGGGCTATTTTAACAAAAGGTCTATATAAGTCAAATCACTCCTCAAAACATCCAGAGAATGGTCATGGCTTTGAAGTTATAGCATCGGTTATCAGATAATGTTGTTTCCTTCTCACAACGTCATCGAATTCACCATTGATTAGTCACTTTAACAGTTTATGATGTTCTATATGGTATAATTGTAATCCTTGACCATGAAAACGTTGGGAAATACATCACCTTTTCTGTGTTAGCATGTGTGGTTCAGAAGATATGATGCAAACTACATAATTTGCTTATGGCAGAATTAAAATGGCCGCCACAAGGCATTTTTGCGATGGCTCAATTTCTGAAAATGTACAGGGCCCTAAACTATAAGCGTACCAAGTTTCATGCTTTTACGAAAAAGGGAGCATAATTTTCACATATCATCTGGACTAATACACAGAAATCAGGTTTTTGTCATTTATATGGGGGTAGGTTTGTTTACAGAGTGATAACTATCTTAAGCTACCAAATCGGCAGGGTTATCATACCAAAATATAAACTAGAGACATGTTGGAAGACAAAAATAACAAAATCGTGCGGTCACCTCAGGTGGAACGATTTCTGCATTGGCCCATGGACTAAGAGCGCAGTGTGTGTGTGGGGGAAAAGCGCCCACGGGGTGGTGCACTAGTTTCTAGTTAATTTATTGAACCATTGTGAGTGGGAGGAGGGTGATAAGTAAGGGGGCGGGGCTAGGGATAATTAAGCAATATAGCATGAGAGCAAGTGTGTTGTGGAGAATATATCCCGCTGATCAGCGGGATATATTCCACAACACCACGCAGCTCGAGTGCTATATTGCTTTTATAAAACGGTTTCCAAGTATAATAATATAATAATAATAATACTATAAGTCCGACTGGCATGGTTTTTCTTTAACACGTTCACTGCCAATGACGTGTTTTTACGTCAAACAAAATCCATTTAGATTTTTTTTTGACGGTGGGACGTTGATCTAACCCTTTTACGTCTCCTATACCAGAATTGGAGGTATTGAATGTGTATAATCTATTTTACCGACCCACTGAGTGGCGACAGTGCTCTCCTGACTAGAGGAAGGCAAGCAAAAAGCGAAAACGGATTGGCGAAAACGCTTTCGTTTTCGCGCTGATTGCTGGCGGTGCGGGATTGCAAATTTGCATAATAGATTACGGGTGGAACACACTTTGAAACACGCAGCATAAATATGACCAGAATCGCAAAAGCTTCATCAAAGCTCTCAACCAAAACTCCAAGAAGCGAGCGAGTCCATCCAGACTTCCTCAAAGAGCGGCCGCGCAGACAGGCACAGCAGCAGCAAAGCAATGAGACTGGTGACGCGAGGTTACAGCAGCAGAAACGAGCTTGTGACACGGCCGCTGCAGCCAAGAAGACACACACGGAGGGAGGAGTTGGAAGCAGAGGGGGGTTTCCTGCTGTTATGGAGGAAATTACTGTTCAAAACTATTGTTTAGATGTCTGACGTCTTACTGATGCCAAAAATGAATGGTTAAAGTGACTGTTCTATCGAATTTCACAAAAAGCCGTTTATCTCAGAATAATTTTTCTGACGCTGAAACCATGCTGTATTCAACTGCTAATGCTTACATAACTACTAACTCTACAAACTAACTCTTTTAGACAGAGAAAGCACACATTATATTAGTTATTTTGAGATATTGTGTGTTCACAAAATCTTAGCAGAAAAGAATCCTCGGGTCTTGAAAGATGAGCCAGAATCCTCAAAAAAACCCTCTGGCAGAACCTACCTACAGTAAAAAAAAAAACGGCTGGCAGTGAATGTGTTAAGAGTCAGTTGAAACACTACTGTAAGGCGGGACCTCTAGCAAGAAGATAGACGTGCGGGTGATTTGATTGGATCGTTCTGGAGACTGAAGTCGACATTGGCCAATCCTGGCGCTTGCTGAGAAGCTGAGAGCTTTTTGCAAAGCCCGACACCAGAGCCGTATGCCGACACCAAGTAACGTTACGTCTTATTTAGAAATGCGGGGTTAAGAGTGAGGGCGCGCGGCGCGAGAGAGGGGTTAAGACATTAGCCCGCGTCTATTCTTGTACAAAACATCATTTTCTGCGAAGTATTAGTAAAGTTATAAGCGAAGATCGATTCACAAGGATCTGACAGCTGTCTCCGCCATTTGTTTTTTTTTAAACCAAAGGCTTTTAGTAAGAGAGTTGCCATGGCAACCAATCCATGGGTTATTGGACTCGGTTATTGGATTTATACAATGGCTGTGAACCAATCAGATTGCTTGATTTGAGAGAGCCGTTTTATAATGGCCCGTAACTAGAGATAGGACGGTTGTAGAGAGTCAGGGTTCAAGGGGTGGGTAGGAGGTTTGGCTAGGGGCGAGGCAGTTATTTCTAGTTAATTTATTGAACCATTGTTTAATTATTTTTTATCCAGGAATGCCTCAGTGAGATACAAGATATATTTTATGAGACGGCCATGGCCAAGAAAAGTAGCATCAAAAAGCTTACAGACACACAACATAAAACAATATAAAGCATAAATACATTGATGTCTTGCATAAAGGCATCAACACTAGCTTTTTTTGTTGATGAATTTTGAGTTTCTGTAGGTGGCACTCTTTCCTTTGTTCAGCCATGTTGCTGCTTATGCTAACTACCCAATTCTTCCTCTATGTATTCCAAATAAACTGGCAGTGTCAAATGCATCACTGTGCAAAAAGCTTTCATGAATGTAGATTGAATCAGCAATAGAGAGCAGCAAAATGCAACTTTTGCCTCTAAATGAAAATTTACAGGATTATACTTTTTCCTTAGACTGGTGACAACCTTGTTTTCTACTGTCTGCTGATGTTTGATGAAAGGGCCAACCTTGTTTTGAGCAGCCCAGACACAATAGACTGACATGCATATTGAGAAATCTCACTCCCCAAATGACTCTGTAAACAAGATGTGAGGGCAGTGCCGGCAACATAATTCCCAAGAATAAGTGTCAGGGTGCAGTTATTGCATTATTTAGAGTGTCATAAAGAGCCAGGCTATTGATTTGAGAGCAGAAGCGGCTCCCCAGTTATTTCTGTCATCGTCACTCTCATTAAACTGATGTATGGCACTTGCTATTCTCCTCTTTGCCTCTGTTCTCCCTCTCTCTTTGATTCACTTTTTATGCACTCTGTCTGGCTGGATGTCTGTTCAGTCGCAATGACAAACAACTAAAAAACAAACAAAAACAAAAACAAAACAGTGTCAATGAACATGCTTGTTGCCATGCAGCTCATACGCATGGTTTTTGGAATATTGTTAAAAGGATTGCGATTTCTTTTTTTGCTTGCTGTAGTTGCTGTAGAATTAATTATTTAACCATTAACACGATACAATTACATTATCCAATCGACACGCACCAGCCACATATGCACACACAAATACACACACGCACACAGACAATAATTTTGATGGTAAATAGCAAATAAGAGAAAATGTCCCTACATTTGCGTGGGCGCTCTGTTGGGTATGGATTTCAGAAATGCTTTGTGGTATGACAGATGAATATCAATATGGGTTTTCTTTGAAAATGTGTGAATAGCTTTTGTGAAAGTACAAGAGCCTCGACAGGACTTCATAATGCCCTGCTTCTTTTATAGAAATGAGACCGTCCTACTGCGGTAACTACTGGTGTTGAGCGACTTCATTGTAGATCGCCCGTGCAATACCAACTGCTGAGCCTCAACATGGGCAAGACGCCATGGGAGCATTGATCTGTCTTGCCATTTTATGAATAGAATGTTTTATTCCGCCACATTTCCAATATATCCTCCACTGGTGGAAAATAGGTGAAGATCGATACCTTACGCAAGCAAAGACTTCTTGTATTGAACGTCAAGAGTAAAAATTATGTTTGTCTTTAGGAGGCCAAAATGTAAGTTAGGCATCAATGTTGTACTGCAGTTTAGGGAAATGCAGAGCAGGTGATACATGCAAAACTATACCACAACTCTGTTTGTCTAACTTATTATTTGAAGGAATAGAGTTTACCACATTTTTAGCCTGAATTTAAACTTTATGAAGTTAATTTATAGTATCACATTAAGTTAGTTAGTTAGTAAGTCAGATGAGGATAAATTAATGCTTCAATGAAATTATAATATATTTTTGTTCAGAATGGAGGATGTTTGCCTTGATGATGATTGCCAAGCAGAGGCCAAAGTTCACCCTTCATCACTCCTTGTACCACTCCATCACTGCAGGTGGCAATATGCATTTCTGTTCATCACCCTCACACACACACACACACACACACACACACACACACACACACACACACACACACACACACACACACACACACACACACACACAAAAACCTACATATATATCGACACTCCAATATCAATGTGGATCCACCAGCCGCACAAGGTGCCTACCTGCCCGCAAAATAATGTATGGGTTCTCACACAAGGGGGTCCATGAGAGACCAGCCGGGCAAGTCACCTATATCGCACCTAACGTCGTCAAGATAAGCCAGAAACAGGTCCCAAATAGTTAGAAATCTCCTAAGATTAAGGTACCCGAGTCTCTCCATCCGTATAGCAGAGATCATGTCCGCCGACCACAGCTGAAAAGAGGGTGGAGAGGGGTACTTCGATTCCTGCAGAATGAGTTTCAGGGCAACAATTGTCCCCCGTGTCAGAGATTGTTGCACAGCTGTAGGGAAGTCGAGAGAGGACTCCGAGCAACCGAAGATGGTGAGTTCTGCCTTGGTTATTTTGTAGGCCTTAGAGTATACCAGTCAAATATGTTGGCCAAGAATCCCATCATAGAAGGGCAGAACCAGCAGGCATGAGACAGAGTGCCCTCCGACACCTGACAGAAATGAACCATTCTTGCCTTGGTAGCAGACAGTTGAGCCGTGTGTGGTGGACAGTTTCCAAATGTTTGACTGGTAAAGCTGTTAATACATCCAACAGGAAAAGTGGAATCTATTCATAAATCCACCCAGATATCCATCCATAGCCGATATATCTCACATTTAAATGGTTATCTTGTTGGATACACTCTCAGTATATTTTGTGGCACATCGATATCCGAGGTGTGATAAAGTCAACTTTGCTCAAGTCCCAAGCCAATCTCAATTCTTGAGGCACAAGTCTCAAGTCAATTCAGAACAAATCAATCTTGGTAAGAGTATCATGAGTTTGATTTCTCAGTTTCAACTTCAATAAATTCAATCAAATTCAGAAAACACAATTTAAATTCAATCGTCTGCTGGAACAAATCTCATAACTTTCAGTCTAAAGTGGAAAACATGATTGTGCGTCAGCCTCAACTTGGGTGTTTGCCAGTGGCAGTTAGACCTACATTCTCAAACATCAGCTGACGAGGGGGTCGCAGGGGAGTCCCCACCAAAATGAGTAAATTGTGTGATTTCACTATGATTTCAATGACTAAACGTTAGCCCAAGGAGAGAATGTAATGCATACAGTATACTTGGTCATAGCTTTCACTCTGTCCTGCTATCACCCCATCTACATTACTATATTGCGCTGTTCACGTCAGCTGCGTCAAGTCACATTTTCGGGGAGCTGCACGCGAGCCCTCGGCGAGGGCTTTGACGGTGTAGCATGTAAAAGGTTTAAGTCATTTGACATAAACACACGATCTCAAGTCAAGACTTTAGAAACCTTTTCAGGTCATCAAAGTATAAGTCAGAGTCAAGCCCCAAGTCACCATAAACCAAGTCAAGTCTCAAGTCTTCTTTTCATGGATCAAGTCAAGTCTCAAGTCTTCTCTTCATGCATCAAGTCAAGTCTCAAGTCTTCTCTTCATGCATCAAGTCAAATCTCAAGTCTTCTCTTCATGCATCAAGTCAAGTCTCAAGTCTTCTCTTCATGCATCAAGTCAAGTCTCAAGCCTTCTCTTCATGCATCAAGTCAAGTCTCAAGTCTTCTCTTCATGCATCAAGTCAAGTCTCATGTCTTCTCTTCATGCATCAAGTCAAGTCTCAAGTCTTCTCTTCATGCATCAAGTCAAGTCTCAAGTCTTCTCTTCATGCATCAAGTCAAGTCTCAAGCCTTCTCTTCATGCATCAAGTCAAGTCTCATGTCTTCTCTTCGTGCATCAAGTCAAGTCTCAAGTCTTCTCTTCATGCATCAAGTCAAGTCTCATGTCTTCTCTTCATGCATCAAGTCGTCTCAGGTCTTCTCTTCATGCATCAAGTCAAGTCTCATGTCTTCTCTTCATGCATCAAGTCAAGTCTCAGGTATTCTCTTCATGCATCAAATCAAGTCTCATGTCTTCTCTTCATGCAGCAAGTCAAGTCTCAAGTCTTCTCTTCATGCATCAAATTGATTTAATTTTTTGATTGAATTATTTATTGAACAGAAATAAAAGCATACAAACGCATACAGTTCCAACTCTGTCAATGGGACAGGCACAAGAAAGCTCAAGAGCTGAAATCAAGTCTCAGGTCTTCTCTACATGCATAAAGTCAAGTCTCAAGTCTTCTCTTCATGCATCAAGTCAAGTCTCAAGTCTTCTCTTCATGCATCAAGTCAAGTCTCAAGTCTTCTCTTCGTGCATCAAGTCAAGTCTCAAGTCTTCTCTTGATGCATCAAGTCAAGTCTCAGGTCTTCTGTTTATGCATCAAGTCAAGTCTCATGTCTTCTCTTCATGCATCAAGTCAACTCTCATGTCTTCTCTTCATGCATCAAGTCAAGTCTCATGTCTTCTCTTCATGCATCAAGTCAAGTCTCAGGTCTTCTGTTTATGCATCAAGTCAAATCTCAAGTCTTCTCTTCATGCATCAAGTCAAGTCTCATGTCTTCTCTTCATGCATCAAGTCAAGTCTCATGTCTGCTCTTCATGCATCAAGTCAAGTCTCATGTCTTCTCTTCATTCATCAAGTCAAGTCTCAAGTCTTCTCTTCATGCATCAAGTCAAGTCTCAAGTATTCTCTTCAGGCATCAAGTCAAGTCCCAGGTCTTCTCTTCATGCATCAAGTCAAGTGTCAATATCAGTTTGTAACAGTAATATCAAACATTACACCCATTTCTATGTCTTTATACGACAACGTTTTGTCCCCAACGTTTAAATATTGACACGAAAGTGAGTGCCCTGGGGGTTTTGAGGCACCCCAAATCTATCTAAAGGGATCCCGAGTTGATTGGAGCACTTCAAGTGCAACCAAACATATCTATCATACCTATAGACTCAGGACTGCTTCAGATGGTCTCGGGGTGCTCCGAACCCTCCAGGGCACTGACTTAGGTGTCAATATTCCAACGTTGGGGACAAAACGGTGGCGGATCAACCTGGGACCACTCTATGAACTCGGGTTGCATAAACCCCCCCAGAAACTCAGTTTGGACCAGTGTGTTCCAAAATGTACAAATGCACCCAAATGTACGCTAGGCCACAATGGGCACAAGCAAGTCATAGGACCGCACGATTAATCGAAATAAAATGCGATCTCAATTGATACCTAGTGCTGATCTCTGCATTTTCATTCGGGACATCAGTTGCAACAAAACAAGCGCTCCTACTTTCGTGAGGAAGTGAGCACACACATTGCAGTGAGGGGGTGGATTGGGGCGGCTTTAGCTCAGGAGGTAGAGCGGGTCGGCCAATGACGCAAGGGTTGGCGGTTCGATCCCCGCTCCATCCCACCTGCTGTCGTTGTGTCCTTGGGCAAGACACTTAACCCTCCTTGCTCCCGATCGCAGCCTGCCGCCATCGGTGTATGAATGGGTGAATGTAGACTATCTACTGATTGTAAAGCGCTTTGGATAAAAGCGCTATATAAATGCAGGCCATTTACCATTTACCATTTAGGGGGTGGAGTAGCCAGCAGAGGCCGGGCAGGTCTGCCAGCCCCTGTGCTTGTAGCAACAAACGCTTCACATTCTGCTGTGTGGAGGTTGTTTTGGGTTCAAACAAGATGACGACACAGCCTATGTGCCGTCTAGGCTACTTTGCAATCAGTGTAAGATATGGCTCCCATCAACACTGCAAAACGAGGGATTTATGAAGCACAACTCAATGGCCTGACACGATCCATTAATCTGCTGTTCCACAATTTTAGCAGCAGGATTTGATGTCCTGGGGTTTGTATTTTAATGGGACATCCGTGCGTAACGATGTATCCATGGATTTCCCCTGCACTGCGTCCTGGTGCAGCGGGGAATAAGAGCTTGCACTAAGTTAAGAAGTGGTTTAAACTCGTCTAAGCACTATTTTGTGCGCCCCCGCGTAAGATAGCATAACGCCAGGAATGAATGTGGCCACGCCTGATTGTGCACTCGCCACACCCACAGCAGCGCACGCTATCTCAGGCGCAAACCTGTTTTATATTTTGGCACACGGTGGCACAGTTCCAAATTGACAGCTGCGAGGGGGAGGCGCGATACCAGATGACGCCTGCAAGTCGGTCGCAGCTGCAGCCGCTAAAATAGATTGGTGCAGATGATAGAGCCCACAGACTCCTCACCACTCTTTCCTCCGCTTTTCATGTGTTTGGGTGAATTAGCTAAATTGTCTGTATACCTGTATATGGCAAACGATGTGAAGGTTAGGTCATCACCCTGCTTAAAGCCTGATGGCGCTAGAAACCAGTTATTTAGAAAGTGCTTTACATAGAACCCATTCACATTCAGGGGACCCCTTTGAAAATGGCCATGCCAGTTTTTCCCTTGCCAAAATTTTGCCTAACTTTGAAATGTTATTTATCCCCCCAACCTCACTTGCCTAAAGGGCACAGCATGGCAGCACATCGCTTGCCCAAGTGTAACTAGCATGTTAGCAGTGTGTTGCACTCTTGTCTTCACCCTCATCTCTACCACTCTGAATAAAGCTCTTATTGGCAAAAATAACACATTTATATTGCATGCAAAAAGACTGCATGGTTTTTGCACACAGACACAAAATGCATGGGAATAGCACAAAGAGGGAATGTGTGTGAAGGGGACACTCGTGGGTACCCATAGAACCCATTCACATTCAGGGGACCCCTTTGAAAATGGCCATGCCAGTTTTTCCCTTGCCAAAATTTTGCCTAACTTTGAAATGTTATATATCCCCCCAATAGCCCCCCCCCCCCCCCCCCCCCCCCCCTGCGCGACCCCTTCCCGACAAGCTAGCTTGACAGGGTTGGTACTAATGGATGCCTTAGGTATTTTAGGTCTTCTAGTTTCAGAGGATACCAGTATCATCGTTCTAGATTGAAAAATGAGCCTGCTATAGCCTCTGAAAAACAGTAATGTTGGCCGCAGATGTGGATCGTTAAGATTAATACAACAGTACAGTATGTGGTTTATCAGAAACATTTTCCAGCGGCCCACGGCGAAAACTCCCGGTTGTCCCGATGGCCAGTCCGCCCATAGACAACCCATGTAGTATTCATCAATTCTACAACATGCATTCAATCAAAGTGGATGATGAAAGACCTTACCACAGAAGAGACTCTCATTTTCTTGCCGAAACAGCAATGATGATGATGAGGAAGGTGAGGATGAGGGCTCCAGCCAACAGGAGGTAGCATTTCCTCTTCCTTATCTGCCTCTGTCGGAAGAAATAACACAGTACAGTAGGTGGGTGGAGTTAAAGGGGGATATCTCTCTTTTTTCAACCTGGTCCCTATTTTCATATCTGTTTATGTATAACTAAGTCATGTGAACATAATTTTTTTAAATTGGTGCAGTATTGGCCAAGATCGCTTCAGTTGGCAGCCGCTTTTCCCACATGCCCCCTAAACGAGCTTGTTTTTAGCACTGACAGGATCAGATTATTCCATCATGGCATTATTATAAAGAGATATAATTTCCGACGGGAGCTCAGCTTTCTTTGGGCCGCAAGGCACTCTGGGTATTGACGTCACGTTGGTAGAGATAGAAGCTCCCAGAGCTTCTATCTCTACCAATGTGATGGACAACATCAGACAGAGGCTCAGCTGATGTAGATGCAGGCTCAGCTGATGTAGATGCAGGCTCAGCTGATGTAGATGGAGGCTCAGCTGATGTAGATGGAGGCTCAGCTGATGTAGATGGAGGCTCAGCTGATGTAGATGGAGGCTCAGCTGATGTAGATGCAGGCTCAGCTGATGTAGATGCAGCCAATTGTGCTCTGGAGCTTTTTTGACTTTCGCCATAAATGTTCGTAAAGTGGCACAAACCTCCTACCCTGCTTGTATGCATCAAAAGTCATCAGAAATTAAATTAGTGATGAAATAAAACTTTAAATTGTAAAAAACTCCCCGGAGCTTATGGCGTTTTCTCTGCTGCGTTCTGCCTCCGCTTATGCCGAAATGAATGCTAAATGTGCCTTGCCAAGTTGACACAAGTCACCAACCAGAGCATCCTCGGTAAAGTGGGCATGTCGAGAACACATCCGGGAATTTTAAGCATTCTTGGCGAAATGTGAACTTTGCATTGGAACAGTACTTGGGCTGCGACTGATGATGTTTCACAAGGACACAAGAACACAAGAACACACAAGAACCCTTATTGAGAAACGGCCAAAGTGTGTTTTTGACATGTCTGTGTTTTTTGTCTCGTTTGAGCTGTGCTGTTACGCCAGAATGAATTCCTGTGTATCCTTGTGATGCATTTGGCAAATAAAGTGATTCTGATTCTGATTCTGAAGGTGAACATGCTGGTGCAAGGTAAATACTAGTGTTCATTTGATCTCTCTGTTTACAATAACAATCTGAGCCTGCGTCCATTGCAAAAACAAGCTTGTTTAGTGGACAGGCTGCCGAGGGAGGGGTATGTGGGCAAAGTGACTGAAGCGATCTTGGCCAATACTGCACCAATTTCTGCTCACATGACTTAATTATACATAAACAGATATCAAAATACAGTCCAGATTGAAAAATACCTAAATTATCCTTTAAAGCAATACAGTATAAAGGTAAAGTCCCACTGATTGTCACACACTTGAGTGTGCGACATTTGTTCTCCACATTTGACCCATCCCCTGGGGGAGCGGTGAGCGGCAGCAGTGCCGCGCTCAGGAATCATATGGTGATCTAACCCCCCAATTCCAACCCTGTGATGCTGAGTGCCAAGCAGGGAGGCAAATGGGTCCCATTTTTATAGTCTTTGGTATGACTCGGCCAGGGATCGAACTCACAACCTCCCAGTCTCAGGGCGGACACTCAAACCACAAGTCCCCTGAGCTGGTGTGGTATGTGTAGTATGGTATAATGAGCTGGTGTGGTATGTGTAGTATATGGTATAATGCTAATGATGCTAGACTCAATAATCACTTGTAATCATCCTCCATATTCTCCTTTAAAGCAATACAGTATGGTATAATGCTAGAATGATGGTAGACTCATTCATCACCAGGGGCGGGACTTCAAGCCCAAGCAAGAATTGTCTTAGCCAGTGGGCAAGGCATGGAGTTTTCCCACAAGGACCAGGAAGTAACCCTCAAAGCTGTATTTCGTCGAATGGCCACTTGAGGCAGGGCTCAGAAGTCCCGTCGTTCCCATTCACCCCCATGTTAAAATGCCCCACTTTGTAACAGTGATTAAGCATCTTTACAGCCTGGTCTTAACACAGTTTTGGTCTATATAGCTAATTTCACCTTTTCATAACAACTGTATGGGGTCATTTTTTATATAACTTGCCCGTTTGGAGTAAAATATATGATAGAAAAGGGGGTGATTGACAGGTTGCCTGGCCAGTGATCACACAGCTTGCTGAACACGGACCAATAGCAGGCGGAACTGCAGCTCTAACCCCATCTCACGTGAGCTGCGTAAGGAGTCAACTCATTCCCTCCCTCTCTGCTGATGAAAAATCAAGATGGCGACAGCCACCACTTTAACTCAAAATGGGAGCCCAAAATCAATGGAGTAGCTCTGTCCATATTTTTTAGGTCAGTGGTCTTAGCCAGACCTTAGCCCTACCACGGAAATTACTGAGCTGAATAAGCCTGAAACATAATTAGTTGCGCACAAGTGAGATTTCCGATTGTAAGTAAAGGCATCATTCTCAGCTGAGTGGCTGTGACGCTTGTCAATCATGTCCCAGAGACTCCCGCCAGATACTGTCCTGTGAGTGGTTGCAGAGGTGTTTGTTATTGTCTGAAGGAGGAAGTGAAAGCCCATTTGGAATGTTATTTTCAAATGGCATCTTAAATACCGGTACATCTTAAAAATGTATCTGCGATTCACAAGCAAGACTGAAGAATCATGCTGCTGTATTGGACTAGCTGTCACAAGAATGTAATAAGAAATACGAACCCTGAATGTATCGCATCGCAGATGTCAAGCACACGGCTGCGAGAATATAATGTGAGTGAAAAACAAATCACATTTTTAATAGCAGCGGTGTGGGCTATGTGTTGAAAGAAACAGAAAGTTTATTAAAACGAGCTAAACCAACCTTGACAACATACTCACACACCTACATCCTGTGTGAGCCTATCTCGCTGGCCAGCCTCCCCTCCCTTCCATGAGAGGAGTCTGGCAGCACAGGTCTCCATTGTGGAATTGCGATGGGCGGCGCTTAAAGGCTGTGCCCTTGGAAAATAGTTTCCCACAATCCAACTTGCCGTTTTCAGCATGTAGCAACGAGCTAACGTGTAGGTTTCTGCCGTTAGCTTGCTAGCTAGTTAGCGTTGTTGTTTTCACTGAGGCGGCAGGGCACTATTTACAGTGACACACAGGGAGGAGGGAGCGGAAACCGCTCTTGTAACATACGGCGCAGTAGACAGCCAGTTCCTTGAGTCTGACTTTTATTCTACGTCTAGAACCCAAACTGTCAAAGTCAACAACATCACATCACACCCCCTCACCCTCAGTACCGGCGCCCCTCAAGGCTGCGTGCTATCCCCTCCGTTCTTCTCCATCTACACACACCTGCTCATATCCCACCACAACTCAGTCAAAATCTTCAAATACGCGGACGACACCACCATCATAGGACTCATCAAGGACAATAACGAAACCCACTACCGCCAAGAGATAAACCAGATTACAGACTGGTGTAAGGACAACAACCTAATACTCAACACATCAAAAACAATGGAAATAGCTGTCGACTTTAGGAAAAACCCAAACAAAGCCCCGGTCCATATCTCAGACCAGCCCATAACCATCACAGACTCCTTCAAGTTCCTTGGCACCTACATCAATAACGGGATCATGTCTATGTTCCCCGGGTTCTATGTTCCCCGGGTTCTATATTCCCCGTTTTTCACTAACCCTAAACCTAACCTCCCCCAGACCCTAACCCAAAACCTAACCTCTCCCACCCCCCACGCCTAAACCTAACCTCCCCCAGACCCTAACCCAAAACCTAACCTCTCCCAGGGAACATAGCGGGGAACTTATAGGACCCTATTTGGGAAAAGCGGGGAACATATAGGACCCGGGGAACATAGGACCCGGGGAACATAGGGATGACCCCTCAATAACACACTCAAATGGACAATCAATACCACCCACATCATCAAAAAGGCCCAACAAAGACTATACTTCCTCAGACAACTGAAAAAATATCACGTCAAAAAACAGCTACTGGTCCACTTCTACACAGCCATCATTCAAAGCATCCTCACATCCTCTCTCACTGTCTGGTACGGGAACTCAAACACCCACACCAAAAATAAACTGGACCGGATCGTCACCAAGGCCTCCAAAATCATCGGCCGTGACCTCCCCGCAATCAGCTCACTATTCACTACACGCACCTCCAACCGGACAGCAAAATTGATCAGAGACCCCTCCCATCCAGCTCACCACCTCTTCCAACTCCTTCCATCTGGAAGACGCTACAGGGCCATATCCACCAAAACCACCCGGTTTAAAAACAGCTTCTTCCCAACAGCAATCAAAACTCTAAACTCCCCCCCCCCCCCCCCAATCTGGACTTTTACTTTTCTCTGCTGCTGTATGTTTCTGTGCGTGCTGTAATGTTTATGGTGTTGTGTCTGTTTGTCTACTTCTTGCACTGAAGCTGAGCTGTTGTGTGGCATTAATACAGTATCTTGTATCTTGTTAACTCATTCACCGCCAAAGACATCTTTGACGTGTTATCAGGAATAGCCATCCACGCCAAAGACGTGTTTGACGTGTTTTTGTTTTTATTAGTGCAGCGCGTAGTTCAAAGACTTCCCCAGCCTGTGACATGTTATCAGGTCCCTAGCCTCAAAGTCAAGCCGACAACACGCGATCAAACACATACCGCAGCTGTTGTTTTGAAATGAGCAGGAGGAAAAACAGAAAACAGAGAAACGCGCTTCCTTGTGCAGAGAGGAGAAACGCCATTGAAACGCCCCTCGGCGCGCTGCACGAGCTGGTCGCCTTGCTGCAGGGCAGCGGACATCGATCAGTTGTTCGTGGTAGTCAAACCCGTGACCAACATGATCGATCCTGGTCCCTGGACCCCGTTCCTGTGTGCCAGCCCGAAAGAGACGAGACGGAGTCACAACTTTGTGAGGAGGAGAACAGCAGCCTCGCCACAGAAATGGCTTTCACACAGAGCCAAGCAGCACGGCCACTTTCCTGTCGAGGGCGAGGAAGACTGGACTCCAATGTGACAGGACCCGGATGATCTCGCGGTAAGGAGTGTGTGTGTGTGTGTGTGTGTGTGTGTGTGTGTGTGAGAGAGACTACACTGATCTCTGCATTCTATGATCATATAGTTTACTGAGACACTAGTACACTACACTGTCTCTGTACTAAATGTGATTATATAGTTTACTGAGGATATGTTGCTTTTATTTCAGATGAGGAGCCGATTGTGAGCCCACATCTCAGAATGAGGTCAGGACGGTCATTTAGGTCTGCTAAATGATGAAATGTAATGTAATGTAAAGAGACACACATGGGCCCCGCGCACACACACACACATTCACACTCACTCACACTGAGTAAACTGTATTGTTGAATGTAAAAAAAGCACTTCATGTATATATATATATATATATATATATATATATATATATATATATATATATATATATATATTATTATTTTTTGTCATTTGTGTCATAACGAATAATATTTACATGTCTGATGTCAATACAGTTCAAAATAAAAGAATTGAGAGCGAGTTCTGCCTGAGATTGCGTGCTTTACAAAAATGCCATTTTCTGCAATTTCTCTTCTCAGAGAGACCTTTTTGGTGAAAACAGGGTGTATATAAATGGCTATAAGTAGAGTACAGAACATGCTAAAAGCTCACTTTTTTTTCCCTGGTGAACCCAGAGACGTACATCTTCATTTTGAGGTATTGCAAATCACTCTGGTGCTAATAGATAATTTACTGTGGGTCTTGAAAGATGACCAACAATTATGAAAATATTTGGCCTGTGCTAAATATTGGCAGTCCTAAACTGGCCATGAATGAGTTAACAAGGAACATTTCAATGCACGATTCCCCTCCTAGGATTGCTGGTGCATTTTCCTTTATGACGTCAAACTCCAGGTTGTATTCTTTATCTTTGCATTGACATTTCAACATAGTCTTTCCTTTAGCTGGTATGCGCTGGCCTGCATATGCAACTAGCTTGGAGTGTGATTTGCTCACTTTCTTATCCAAGCGTTCTCAGATCTCTCATGGAAATCACATTGCAATCGGCTCCTGTATCCAGCTTGACTTTCAGTATTTTCTTGTTGACTATCAAGTTTCATACCAATTTTCTTTCTTTGCATCCACAGAGTTAACTTGCTGGATTGTCCCGATGAACATTTCTTCGTCTTGGTCCTCTGTCTGGCTATCTCATGCACTTTACGGTTCTCAGTGTGCGTGCGTGAATTGCACATTTTCGCATAATGATTCTTCCCTATGACATGCTTTGCACACTTGCCCATAGGCAGGACATCTCCTTGGCTCATGCTTATAACCGCATCTGTTGCAGTCTCCATGGCTTCTCATTTTTTCACTCTGTGCTGCTGCACCTCTGTCTTTCTTTTTGTCTTGTTTCTTTCCTTTATACACTTTATGCACGGGAACTTCTACCTCATCATGGAGACTTTTGAGCTGGCTCTTACTTAACTCACTAGCTCTGCAAATGTCTATTGCTTTGGCCAGTGTAAGTTCTGGTTCTCTCAGTAGTCTTCCTCTGACTTGGTCATTGGTGATTCCACACACAATCCTGTCCCGTATCAGTGACTCAGTAAGTTGCTCAAACTCACAGTCTTTTGCCTTGTTCTTTAGATCGGTCACATAAGCATCAATATACTCAGATTGTCCTTGCACTCTGGTAAAGAATATGTGCCTCAAATATGTCAGGTTTTTTCTTGGCTCACAATATTTACGGAACAACTCCTTCAACTGGTCAAAATCATCCACATTGTCATCGAAGTCGAATGTGTTGAATACCTTGATTGCATCATCCCCGGCCACATGGAGGAATGTAGCACATTTAACTTTGTCCGTCTTTTCCGCAATTCCACTTGCGACGAGAAACAGCTTGAATTTTTGGATCCAAACTCTCCAATTATCCGCTAGATTTCCTTCTAGACTTAGTGAACTCGGAGGTCTCATTTGCTGCATGTTTTCGTTGCTTTTCCCGTTTATTTTACTTGTTTACTCTGACACCATGTAACATACGGCACAGGAGACAGCCAGTTCCTTGATTCAGGCTTTTATTCTACGTTAACAACACAAGTAGAACATAATAGGAAACATGGGCTACAGTGCCACCTGTCGGGCTGATTGACTAACTAAGCCAATTTAGTATAGGCTATACATGACAGCTCTGATTGACATGGTCGGAGCCAATGACAGAGCTTGTAATAAGCGGGGAGCGGACACCCGGCAGCGTCTGAAACAGTCGCTCCAATGGGGAGCAGCTGTAGAGCAGGGGAGGGCTTATCCCAGTAGTTTCTGTGCAGCCAGACTAGTGTGAGCCCAACCGGAGGGTCCTGACGTTGTTTGTGTAGCTGAGAATTACCCGCGGCGCGTGGTGAGATATATTTTCATGACCAAAGTGACGATGCTAACCGCTAATGCGTTTACTTTTGCTAATAGTGTTAGCTTCACTGTTTCAAAGTGGAAATGTAACCTTGTCCAATGCCATGTAGCCTATAAACCTGACGATGTATAATTTTTTTGCTCATCTTTTATGTACTGAATGTTTGAGTTTGTTTAAGCACCTTAATCTGTGTATTCTAAGCACACTAAGCTATAGACACGTTTCCTGGGCACTTCCGGTTTGCTTCCGGACTCGGCCGCGAGATGTATTTCTCTTCCGGTGTTTGTGAATACAAAGAAGTGTAACGTACTAGCGTAGTAGCCATAGCGACCGCCGAAAAAATGCAAACTTGGGATCATTCTCCGAGTCTCCTGTCTAACGAAAGAGGGTCTATCCCACACCCGTTGACAGTGGACACATGGGAAGATAATATGTGTAAATGGCCGAACGTAACTACAGGCAGGATTATAGCGTATTTTGAGGAATCAATGGAGGTGGACGGCAACGCGATGAACAATCTCAAAAGCTCTGAAGCGTCAGCCAGACTAACGTTAGGTAAGGTTGCAGTCCTCTCCTCTGTCACAGTCAGTTAGACTAACGTTAGGCTACAGTCCTCTCCTCTGTCACAGTTTGTCAGACTAACGTTAGGTTACAGTCCTCTCCTCTCTCACAGTCAGCCAGATTAACGTTAGGTTACTGTCCTCTCCTCTGTCACAGTCAGTCAGACTAACGTTAGGTTACAGTCCTCTCCTCTGTCACAGTCAGCCAGACTAACGTTAGGGGGGACACCTCGGCATTCCGAAATGTCGGCACTCCGAAATACCGGCATTCCGACAAAATTCTAACCCTAACCTCGCCATTGCGAAAGAACCCTCCCCCAGACCCTAACCCTAACCCTAAACCTAACCTCTCCCACCCCCCACGCCTAAGCCTAACCTAACCTCTCGGCGAAACATTTTTTGGAGATAAAAAAGGGCCGCCTCTCCGAAAGCATAGAAGTCAATGATCGGAATGCCGACACTTCGGAATGGCGAGGTGTCCCCAACGTTAGGTCTCTCTCCATTCAAAAACAACACAGTTTGCCTTGATCACTGCAAAACATGACATGCCGTGTGTAACCTCCACACAATGGGGCTACACACGGTAAATCATGGTAAATACGCAGCACAATACCCGCCATGGTAAGCAGAAGACTGGGATATTAACTTTAAGGCGACTTGAATGAAATTGTATTCACTTACTATCTGCTCCGTGGATTTTACAATTTTACAATTTCGGAGCCGAAATTGTAACATAGCAACGTTGGTCCACAAACGTTGCTATTTTACAATTGTTTTGGAGATCGGGTTGGGATTATAACGTTAGTTTGCCAAGTCGCACCTGGTAATCCAGAAATGGCGTTACCTTTGTCTACTTGTAGATCATCAAGAAACTTTAAATTAATAACGTTAGATGTGTTTAACAGAGCTGTATATCGGGTCTAGCAGCTGATCAGCAGCTCAGACAGCCTCAAACACGAGGTGATTGACAGCTCTATAATTCGCAAAATATCAGTGGATGGAAACGCGCATTGTTTCGCATTTTATTTTGCCGACTTTCTGAAAATTCGATTAAAAGTTGCAATACATTTGGATGGAAACCCAGTCACACAATCTAGTTGCTGCAACTTGAGATGGTATTGGAAAATGCATCATGTGTGCTGATGCTCAAAACACTGTCGATCCAACCACTCGTTCAGGCGTTTCTGTGTATTGTGACAGCCACGCACTGCACAATGTGTTCCAGAATAACCCATTGTTAATAACGTCTGCTAACGTTAGTGTAGCTGATGTTAGCGATCGTTGTAAAAAAGTTCGGATATTTCGGCTGCTGCCTTCTGATGTGCTCGCTGCTGTGGACGCAATGTGGACTTAACCGGAAGCCGGGGACATGAAAGGCTGCTATGGCGCCGCCCTAGGCCAGCGCTGGGAAACGTGTCTATAGCTTTACTCTGCACTTTGGGCTAATACTGCACGTGCTTGTATGCTTTCTAGCAGAGAAGTCTGTCTTTGCGGCACTTAGATTTTTCTTGTGTTGCATTGAAAAATCATCGCCTCCTCGTCTGATGAGTCATGTGACTGCAGAGTTAGATTCAGATTCATACTTTATTGTCGTCCTCAGAGGAAATTTGTTTTCACAGTCTGTACAGTACATCAAACATTTAGGAACAAATAAACACACACACACACACACACACACACACACACACACACACACACACACACACACAGGCAACAAGAGGGACATCATATTACACCACATGCAGGTCTGTAAACTATTCGCCCAGACTGTTTAGCAGTTATGGCTGAGGGCCCAAAACTCCTCCCAAAGGGAGTTTTTTTGCGGAGTAGTCTGTATCTGCGGCCGGAGGGGAGGAGGGTGAAACATGGTTGAGGGGGTGACTGGAGTTGTGTGATATGGTCAGTCTACGGGTTATGGCAGTGTCAGTGAGGGAGGGTAGGTTGGGAGTGGGGAGGTCAATTATTTTAGAGGATGTTTTTGTGATTTTGAGGAGCTTGTTTCTATTGGTGATGGGGAGCATGGTGAAGCACCAGGTGGCGCAGTGTATAAGAGTACACATTACAGTTCTACTTTCTAAAATGTTCATGCCCTGGTAACCTATAATAACTTTCATAAGCAACACTTAATATCACTTCATATGATCTGCTCACTTCAAGTATGTTGATTTTTTTCTGCATCAATTTGAAAGTTGGACCAAAGCATTTAGTATAATTCAAATACAATTAGCCTAATTAAAAGGCCTCACGTTGGAAGTACAATCTGGACTGTCTTTTTCTCTCAGCACTTCAATCTCTTTCATCAAGCCTGAGGTCAGCAGTGATAGAAAACATCATTTCAAATTGAGAAATAAAATGTTTCTTCATTGGAGGTCACAGTGCGGGAGGACTTCCTCTCTGCAAGGAAAGGCCATGGAGAGGTTAATGTTCCGCCAGGATGTCAGATAATGGGTTCAACAGATGGTTTGGTTCTGGTTATCAGTAAGACTCCTTTTAAACTGTTATCTAAGGATGGTCTGTTAACCTTTAATGGATATATGGTCTCTGCTCAGTCAATTTGGGGACAAGTCTGGAAAAGATTACAGGTTTATGGTGTTTTTCTAAAACAAATGGCTACGAGAACATTAACAAAAGTGGGGGGACATTCCACGAGGACGAGGTGCCCGCAGCATGCAGGCAGAATCATTGTGAGAAGGTTCACAGTACTATATATATTTTTAAGAAACTAGTGAGTGATGTTTTTCTTTGATGTTTGATTATTATTGCTCATTATTCAATCTTCTTGTTGCTTTTTGATATTACGTTTATAGTGTTCACTTAATGGCAAGTATTTATCATTTAACTTGTATTAGAATACTATTCAGTTTACTTATAGAATAGTACTAATTTTTACTAATTACTTTTTATATTGTATGTGGATTGATGCATATTGTGACTATATATCTTACAGATTGACTGGGTGGATTTGATATTTTATGAAATAAAGTTGGGATTATAAACTCGATGCCCACAGAGAAGGAGAGGACTTATTTTAAGGCTTTGGTGTGAGAAGAAGGGCCCCAGGATTCGAATCTCATTGGGCCAAGGCTTTGGTCTCGGGGAATGAACACATTAAAATTGTGATTATGAATTAACCAAATACATGTATGATTAAAAACTTCTTTTTCAGGTCAGTTGAAAGGATTTCTTAGTTATTTTTCTTTTCATTTTAATTTTAAATCCAGCTATTTAATAAACTGCTATGCTTGACTGCTTGCTTGTAAAAATTAAGAAACCATTTGGATTGCATCCGTGGATTTCTGATCCAAATTGGGTTTTACCTAGACGGGCCTAAATGGGGTGAGATTAGCTCATGACAGCGTTTTTACTTAACCTCTATGGTTGAGAGATTTCCGTCTGCTCACCGATTCTGTGACAATTGGATCTTTATTGCAATGTTGTAAGCTTTTGCTATGTATAACGCTGTGTATGGAATTTAAATGTATCAAAGCTGGTAAATATTAGTAAATGTATTGACAGTTGTTTTATTATCAAGGACAGTTATTAGATGACTATTAGTGCATGTGTACTTCTGCTAAAATGCCATGACATAATGATGAGGGTCCCAGAGGAAGAAAAAACACGCCTACCAGGGAGAGGGGGACGGCTAAGGAAGGCACGCCTACCAAGATCCTCCCAGCAGGGAAGTGGTTAAAAACCAGACTGAGAGGAGAACACAGTGTGCTTTTTCCATCTTTTGATCTCTGCTCTCTACAACTGGTTCTGGTTGTGGCCCACGGGAGAAAGAAGTTTGAAACTGGACCCAGAAATTTCTGTTTGTTGGTATGCATATTGTTTATTGTTTACTTGATTCTGCTCTGTATACTGCAATTATTTCTATATAAAAGAACATTTAATTATCAGAAAATCATTTTGTCATTCTGGTTTTGTCATAAGTTGAAATCAATTGGACACGTGGGAAAAGTATTAACAACCTTTAAATCACCTTCTGATCGGAGGCCAGGTGCTGTCCTTGGGGACAGGGGCCGGACTGGACTTCAACTTTTCCTAAAACAAATGGTGACCCCTTCGCGATGGTGACGGCATGACAGAGTGACAACGTTCTGACCAAGACATCAGCATTCGGAGAACAGTTAAACAACAGGCCCGGGCAAAAAACAGGTGAGCAGAGACCTTTTTAACAGAATTCTGCAAATTGGCTATCTCTAAAAACTGTTGTTTAAATTGGACTCCATCAAATGCTGTTATAAATTTATAAATACACCAAATTTAGATGTAACAGAGCGTTTCAGACACGTGTTTGGATCCTGTGAAGGGTAGAATCCCCAAGACCGGTGGGCTAGGTGTACGCGTAAAAAACATCTGCCCAAAGGCCGCGAGCTTATGTGAGGGAATAACAGTAACTTTCTCAAGACCAAAAGTTTAGTGAGCATATGTGAGGGATTAACAGTAACTTTCTCAAGATCATATAGCTTAAGTGCATGTGAGGAATAACAGTAATTTTCCAAAATCATAGCAAAAATATAAATATATACAGAATTGGCGAATTATAAGCAATTAAAAATAAAAGGTTTTTGGGAACAGTGGGGCTGGGTCATTTGCAGAAGCAAAATTCAACCGTTAGGACACGGTGCTCTGCAGATTTGTGTGGAAATAAAGGGGTGGATAGTATTATATCGAGTACTGTCTCAAAAGGAGTAACGGTGTGCTGAGATAAGTGAGAAACACCCGGTTTTGCAGCGCTACAGGTTATCACTGTAGTAGAAGGTTCTGCAAAATTATCTCAGTATCACTGGCTGAAATAGGACCACTCCATCTTTGAAGACAGCAGTATCGAAAATTGTGTTCAGTACGAAATCATTTCCTCTCTGGCAGTACATTTCTTATCAGGAAGCAGTACCGAAAAGTATACCAAGTAATAAAATGGGGAAGAAAAACTCAACATTCGGAGAACAATGGACCTCAATAGTTAAATATATACTTATGTCTACTTCACTAAATCAGAGAAAGAAATTATTGTCCCAATTAGACGAGCTTAAAACCTTACACCAAAAACGAGGGGATTTCCCGGGAGATTATGACAGAGGCAGAGGGATCGATCAGATCCTGAGAAGGATTTGTAAGGAAAAAGGTGATATGAAGTTAGAATCTATCACAAAAGCAGCAAGCGCAGGCTTGTTCACAAAGAGAGGTCTAGCTAAAAAGGCAGCGACACAAACCGACACTCATGCTCTATATTTGAAAGTGCTTATGGCACATAACGCTGTCAAAAGTCCAGAGGAGCAGAGGCCTGTCACTTCTATGTTTGGAGAACCATCCCCTGAAACAGACGCAGATTTGGTGGCCAAAGTAAGAGAGAAATTTACTGGAGACCATAAGCAGAGCAGAGGAATGTATCCAGTTCTGTCTGAAACTTTTCCCCCACCATACGAGGAAGGGATCCAGGCGCCCGTGGTCTCGTTCACAGGATCATTAGACGTTAAAGGAAAAGTGGAAATAGCAGAAGAGGGAGAGACAGAAAGAGAAGAGACCCTGAGAGAGAGAGAGGTTTTAGCCTCACTAATATTAGAAGACGACAGAAAAAGGCAGATGAAACAATTGGACCGCAAACAACAAGCGGTGGAGGAAAAGATTGAAGCACTGACAGCGCAGATGAAAGAGCAAGGAGCGTTCGAGCGTCAGTTGAATTTTGACGAAGGAAGTGTAAACAGCAATCCAGGAAGCGGTCAAAGTCCCCTATTTTCATCTCTTATTGGTTCATATAAACCACAGGTCAATTCAACCAGGAAAGAGGGCAGGAGTGAAGTTTCAATACAGCAGGAATATATTTCCCCAGCAGAGGAAAAAGAAGGGAGGAGAAGATCTGATGAGAAGAGAAGGGCTTTGATAGAGAATGGAGGGAGGGAGAAAAACAGAAGAATGCGGGTGGGGGCTAGGAAAGCAGAGGAATCTGAATGCAGCAGTGAGGATGAGATAGGAGACATAGGGAGACAGGGTAGTAAAGACTTGAATGATTACTCAGCGGGGGAGGAGGAGACAGAAGAAAAAGGGGAGATAGAAGAAACAGTGGAAATAAGAGGTGTCATGAAGAGAAAGACAGCATCCAGATTTAGAGCCCCACACGTCAGACACCCTATGAAGCTGAGGACAAATAGGGCGGGGGGATTAGTAGCTCATGGGCAGCAAACAGAAAGTAAACCTTCACTTCAGACACCTCTTATGGTGAACGCACAAAACCCAACGGGAGCTTTGATTTATACACCATGGGCTATTAGAGATCTCAGCCTGTTAGTAGATGCTCTGCCCAGCCTCCGCCAGGGTGCTGCCCCTTGGCTGAGGGAGCTAGAGAAAAAGACTGCAGCCTCGCCTTTAGCTATGGCGGACATGCGCGCCCTCATTATGCAATGTGCCGGGGCAGGGGACCTCCAGCAAATAGAGAACATCGCGCAGACCACGCTTATCCTAGATGGGATGGCATTCGGCCCCAGCAGACAAGCTTGGGGAAAGGCGCTCCGTGAAAAATACCCGACCACCACAATGTCCGCGGTAGTGATGTTCGAATGTAAAACCGACGAGTCACCAGAAGACTATATGGCTAGGATTAAAGAGAACTGGGAGACTCAAACAGGAATAAACTTGACACATGACGGGCACAATGCCACAATGTTTAGAGGACAGGTGTTATCCAGCCTGCCCACCCCAATTAGAGACAAAATGGAGGGAGTGCCCGCTCTCCATAAACAGTCGTTTGGCATCTGGGAAGATCATTTGTTACATTTCTTAAAAGAGGCAAAAAAGACAGCATTAAAAGATCAGAGTGACATAAAGGAACTTCAGACCAGACTGCTTAGGATGCAAATAAAAAATGAGGAATTAAAAGCCACAGAGGGGAAAGCAAAGGGGAAGAAAAAAGTGTCAGAAAATGGGGACAAAGACCAAACACCTGAACCCATGATGGCTCAGCAGGGGTCATATTATTATGGGCCGCCACAAAGGCAATACTACCCAGGAAATAGGGGGGGGGGAAACCCAAATGTCAATAGAGGGGGGTATCGGGGTGGAGGTCCTAACAGGCAAGGTGGTAGTTTAGTGGGGACCACATGCTTTAACTGTGGACGGGAGGGTCATTGGCGAAGGGATTGCACGATGCCCCTGAAGCCACGAGGGGGTTATCAAGGACAAAATGGATATCCGACATATCAGCAACAGGGTCCCTATCAGGGGCAGGATTTCCAAGAGGGCCCGGCTCAAGGTCAGCAACCTGCTCCACGACAGGGGCAGAGCTTCCCAGCGGGCCCGGTTCAATATCAAGGCGCACCCCCGGCATCTGGCCAAAGGCACCAGAACTTTGTTCCTGACAGTGGACCTGCCCCACAAATGTGGGAGGGACAATATTGACACACCCCGAGAATCAGTGAGAGGAGCATGACAGACCCCCTAATTCCAATGGACGTGCAGGGGGAAAGGCTGATGTTTATGGTGGACACCGGTGCCCGATACTCTACTCTAAATGAGGAAATAGATCAAAGTGCTCTCTCACAAAATGCAGCTTCGGTAATAGGATTCTCGGGACACGCCGAAAAAATGACACTGACCGTTCCTCTACCAGTTAAAGTAGGTAGACAAAGATTCAGTCATCAATTCCTCCATGCACCCAAATGCCCGGTCAACTTGATGGGCCGAGGCATCTTGGTCAAAATGGGAGCTACTGTGTTGTGCTCGGGAGACGGGCTGACTGTCCAATTCAAAGATGGACATACGATTCAATGTGCTACAAACATGGGATACAATCGCCAAATGATACTGTCGGATAATAACACGGTTTCCCCATATGAAGTGGACATTTACTGGGGACTGATACAGCCAGAGAGCAGCCCTGAAGCAGTTGGCATGTTGTCCACCTTCCAAAAATGGAAGACATGGATATACCAGGTCTCCAATCATCCATATGTGCCTGTGAAAGATCCCCACCATGTTACTCTGTTCTATGACAGAGACTCAGAAATCTCTGAAATATACAAAGAGGGTTTCCAAAATAAAATAGAAGGCACCACGTGGGAAATCAAGTCCCCAGGAATTCTAATAGGAAAAGAAGGAGTTGCAGCCATGGTCACTCTGACAGAAAATCAATTAGAATGGTATGAACATCCTGACACAGCCCAGCCTCATATGTCGATCCTGTTAAACCCAGGGTATGAGGCTCGAGCGTTAGGGCCCATGGTAAAAAGGCTCTGGCTGAAAACCCATGATTGGCAACGGTGTTTGGAGACCCCAAATGTCATGTACTCCCCCTCGGAAGATGCATACATGCTGGAAATTTCAATGTCAGATACAATGAAATTACAGCATCAGACTATGACTAGAGAACATGGGCGAGAAAAAACTGATCATCCCGACGCAGATCGGATGATGGCCTCTATTCCTGATAAAGTATGGGCACGGGGACCGACAGATGTGGGGAAGTGTAAAACTCCACCAGTAGAATTCAAATTGTCGGAGCACAGGCCCATATATCAGAAACAATATCCGCTCAAAAAAGAGAGTGAAGATGGTATTTCTGACACCATAGAAGGACTGATTGAATCAGGAGTCCTGGAGAAATCTGCCTCAGTTTGGAACACACCGATACTCCCAGTGCCAAAACCTAACACAGGCAAATATAGGATGGTACATGATCTCCGAAAAATAAATGAAATAACCAGCACTGTTGCGCTCCCTGTACCAAATCCATATGCGGCGTTATCAAAACTAACTCCAGCACATAGATGTTTCTCGGTGATAGATCTCGCAAACGCGTTTTTCTGTCTTCCTCTGGCTAATGAGCTCCGAGACATCTTCTCTTTCACATTCAAAGGAGAGAAATGGAGGTACACTAGACTGCCTCAGGGGTTTGTTCTCTCTCCGGGCATATTCAATCACACCCTGAGGGAAATAATGAGGCCTTTAGTGGTCCCCACAGGTACGATATTGATACAATATGTAGATGATATATTAATTGCCTCGCCAACAGTGGAATCCTGTCTGGAATTCACTCAAAACGTCCTAGTGCATCTGGGAGAACACGGATTCAAAGTGAGTAGGAAGAAGGTGCAGTGTTGTCGCAGCACCGTTACTTTCCTAGGACGAGAAGTATCACAGAATGCTTCAGCCGTATCGCCCGGCCAACTCAGATCCATCAAGGACCACGCAAAACCCGAAACAGTCAAAGAAATGCTATCCTTTCTAGGTCTCACTGGGTATAGCAGGAATTATGTAGAGTCCTACGCAGAGAAAGCTGCTTTGTTGAGAGCCCTAGTTGCTGAACAGGGCATCAGAAATCTGAAAAACAGGTTAAATTGGACCACAGAAGCTGAGCAACAGTTCATTAGTCTGAAACAGGAAATGTCGTGCATAACGGCCCTTGCTGTTCCAGACTACGGAACGACATTCTATCTGGATGTGTCAGAGCACAGTGGAGTGACAAGTGCGGTTCTGTTCCAAAAAACGAATCAGGGAAGACAGATTTTGATGTATTACAGCTCTCAATTAGACGCTATAGAAAAAACAGAACCAGCATGCACCAGGTATGCTGCTGGAGTGGCGAAAGCCATAAGCAAAACAGCACACATAGTGCAACATCACCCTCTAGTAGTTTTAACAACACATGGGGTGGTGGCTTATGTGACGTCAAGCGCGTTTACCATGTCTGGGCTCAGACAAACACGCATAGAAAAAATCCTGCATCAAGACAACCTAACGTTTGTACACGATGGAATAAATATGGCTGACAGCATGAAAGGGATGCCGATGCACTCTTGTGTTGAGAGGGTGGCACAGGAGGTAAAAATTAGGAAAGATCTGGAGAATGAGCCTCTAAAAGAGGGAAGAGTACTGTACACTGATGGATGTTGTTACAGAGACCCCATAGAGGGCCTAAAAGCAGGATACGCAGTCGTGACTGAGGAGGAGGACAAACCGGGTCAGTATAAACTAGTGAAAGGAGGACGCATTCGAACCCATCCCTCGGCACAGAGGGCAGAGCTGGTGGCTGTGAAGGAAGCATTAGACCAGGCAGAGGGAGAAGAAGTGACCATATACACTGACTCGAGTTACGCCCACGGGGCCTGTCACTATGATTTAGCAAAATGGTTTAGAAATGGGTTCAAGACAGCTTCAGGCACCCCTGTGAAACACCAGCAGGTGGTAGTAGAGTTAGCGTTTGCACTCATGAAACCCTGCAGAGTAGCAATAGTTAAATGCAAAGGTCATGACCCGAGAGATTCCAGTGTAGCCAGGGGAAATGAAGCAGCTGACAAAGCAGCAAAGAGTCAGGCAGGATATGTTGACGCAGTGCAAGGGATCTTGCAGGCATCAAACGACACCCC
Organism: Poromitra crassiceps; assembly: GCF_964638095.1. Lineage (NCBI taxonomy): Eukaryota > Metazoa > Chordata > Actinopteri > Beryciformes > Melamphaidae > Poromitra > Poromitra crassiceps. The sequence continues at coordinate 65,063,483 of NC_139623.1, forward strand.
TCCCCCACATCAATCATGCTCAGAGAATGATTTGATAAACCTACAGGAAAAGGCAGGGGCATATGAAAAGAACAGGTGGTTGAACAAGGGAGCCACTAAAAATGGAACACTGTGGAGAGCTCACGATGGGAGGTTGGTTTTGCCGGCAGGTTTAGCCCATATGCTGATAAAGGAAGCGCATGGGATGGAACACCTAGGCAAGGCACGAACATTGGAAAAACTGACACAATGGTGGCATCCTGATATAACCAACATGGTGACAGAGTTTCTGGCGACGTGCAAAATTTGTAAAGAACATAACCCTAGACCAACAATTAAGCCGCACATGGGGTCCTTTCCAGTCCCCACAGCGCCATTTCAAGAAATAGTCATTGACTATACGGATATGGGTTCACAACAGAGGGTCCAGGGATACAGGTATCTGCTAGTAATAGTGGACACTTTCACCAAATGGGTAAATGCCATTCCTGCTAAAAGAGAAGACTCTAAAACAGTGTGCAAGTATCTGATTAACCATCATATTCCGACCCACGGATTCCCCCAGGTGGTGAGATCAGATAATGGTTCTCATTTTAAGAATGAGGATTTACAGACAGTAGAGAAAGCATTGGGCATCATCCACAAGTTCGGCGCTGTTTACCACCCTCAAAGCCAAGGTGCGGTAGAAGTCACGAACCGGATCTTGAAAGATAAAATGGCCAAGATACAAGCTGATAGCAAGCTGACATGGATTCAAGCTCTACCGATTGCTCTCAAATCACTGAGAGAATCGCGCAATCCCAGTACAGGCTATTCCCCACACGAGCTCCTCACAGGAAGAGCGTTCCCCAGTCCGGCTACCATAGACAAAAGTGTCAGTATGTTGGATCTAGGATCCATTGATCACCAAGAGTACTACCAATCGCTAACTGCATTGGTAGCCTCCATTTCATTTCAGGCAACGGAGAAAAGAACCAGAGAATCTAAGCCACAAGACACACCCCACGTGACGGAGGGAGACTGGGTGTATGTCAAAGTAATCAAGAGGCACTGGCCAGCACCTCGCTGGAAAGGACCATTTCAGGTATCACAAGCAACCTCACATGCTGTGAGGCTGTTGGACAAAAAGGATACGTGGTATCACGTTAACCAGTGCACAAGAGCTGACGCCCCAGAAAGGAGTTTAGCAGACACTAGAGATAACATTCTAGAGTCATCACAGGGGCAAGATGATGAGACCCTATCTGGGAGTCCAGAGGCAGCGGCTGCTGTTTCTGGAGTGGGTCTGTGAACCGACAAAAGTGGTAATCAGTTTCCTGGTGGTGTGTACGGTGTATCTCTCACTTATAGTGGCTTTTCAAAACATGGAACGCAGAGACCTGATTATCACAGATGACGTAATGACAACAACAGGAAACACTCACCCCAATGACTTGACTGACCTGACAAAACCCCCCTTCCAGAATCTGATTTATACCCCCAGACTGACAATATCCCCTGCTGAGAGGGGCATGGCTCCTCTAACACCAGGGAGGAAGAGGAAATCATTAAGAGGCTCTCATCCCTCTCTGGTTTTGGAATTTGAGGAGGGGTCAACAAGCACTATAACCATTGATTTTTGTGACGTAGCTATATGCCAGGGCGATCAGAGTAGATATAGGAGATTTGTCAAATACCTATGCGTAGGGGAGACGTGTGGCGGTGCTAACAATGTCTATGGATACACTGTAGCTAACACCGGTAACGATTGGGGCTATAACAAGGATCACTCACTTAAAAATAGGATAACATTAATACAAGGGACCGATTATGAGGACGGGAAAAGTAACCCAGTATATGTTACTCTCCATGGGGCGAAAACCTCAGACTCAGGTGTATATCTCCTAGCCGCATACGAGTATCGACGCATGTTTGGTACCAGTCAAAGCCCCGCCAATGATCCAAAAGGGAAAATTACTATTCAGGTGATTTCCCCTCGAAAAGAGCAGTCACCAGAGAACACGTCTCCCGGAAACATAGTGAGCCACATTTATAGGGCCAGCAAGCCATTCAAATTAGCGGATGTTGTCAGAATAGAGACAGGTTTTTATAACAATAACGAATGGATGAATAGGATGGATGCACAAGCAAAGCTGCTGAACAATAGGACTGATTGTGTCATTTGCTCAGCAGCTCGGCCGGCTCTATTAACTGTGCCCTCTGTGCTTACCACAGCAACCAACGGGGGGGGAGCTGGCCCGATGACTCTGCGATGCGTGCTGGATTTACACCTCACCTCTCACCCAGCAAAAACATGTTTAGGACTAGAGGAATATTTTCCAATGACAGACAAGAACGCCATCCCACCTGTTTTTACTCCTATCCCAGCTAATCACACTTGCATTACAAGGATGGGGAAAGTCCATATGGGCTATCTGGATAAAGAATGGTGCAGCAGGAATTTTGATTTCACAAATAGTACCACATACAGTGAATTTCCCATAGCCAGATCTGATTTATGGTGGTACTGTGGTGGCCGAGTCCTATACAGTACTATGCCCCGTGAATGGGGAGGCACGTGCACGATTGTGTCATTAATCGCTCCTATAACCGTGACCCCCATGAGCATTGATGAAATTGATGACGCAGTACAGAGGTACACCCCCTTGATGGCAATGTCCCGTCGCAAGAGAAAAGTATCGTCATATGACTGGGATCTTAACAAGAGAAAAGTATCGTCATATGACTGGGATCTTAAAGAAGGACCAGTATATATTGACGCGATCGGAATTCCGCGGGGTGTCCCTTCTGAGTATAAAATAGTAGATCAAATTGCTTCAGGATTCGAATCATCAATTTGTTGGTGGTGCACGATTAATAAAAATGTTGATCGAATAAACTTTGTGCATTACAACGTCCAGAGACTGGCCAATTTGACGAGGGATGCAGTGGAAGGAATCGCAGAGGAGCTACATGCAAACTCACTAATGACATATCAAACACGAATGGCAGTGGATATGTTATTGGCGGAAAAGGGAGGCGTTTGTTCTATGTTCCCAGGAGGATTATGTTGCACGTTCATTCCAAACAATACCGCTCCGGATGGATCAGTATCCAGGGCCCTGGCCGGACTAAGAGCACTGTCAAATGAGATGAAGGAACATTCAGGTATTTCCAATCCACTAAGCGACTTCATGGGAAAGTGGTTTGGTAAATACAAAAATTTAATATATGTAATGTTCATGTCTCTCAGTGCTGCAGTGGCTGTTCTGGTTTTGTGTGGATGTTGTTGTGTTCCATGTATTAGGGCGCTGATCCTGAGATGCATAGCTGCGGCAATCGAGGGCAGAGATGAGGCGGTTCCTCTCCATATGCCACTGTTGAATCTGGAGGATATGGAATTGGACCGTCCGGTCCCGCATTGGGACGAGATAATGGAGTAAGGTTCACACCTATTAAATAGGTGTGAAAGAGGGAATTGATAGAAAACATCATTTCAAATTGAGAAATAAAATGTTTCTTCATTGGAGGTCACAGTGCGGGAGGACTTCCTCTCTGCAAGGAAAGGCCATGGAGAGGTTAATGTTCCGCCAGGATGTCAGATAATGGGTTCAACAGATGGTTTGGTTCTGGTTATCAGTAAGACTCCTTTTAAACTGTTATCTAAGGATGGTCTGTTAACCTTTAATGGATATATGGTCTCTGCTCAGTCAATTTGGGGACAAGTCTGGAAAAGATTACAGGTTTATGGTGTTTTTCTAAAACAAATGGCTACGAGAACATTAACAAAAGTGGGGGGACATTCCACGAGGACGAGGTGCCCGCAGCATGCAGGCAGAATCATTGTGAGAAGGTTCACAGTACTATATATATTTTTAAGAAACTAGTGAGTGATGTTTTTCTTTGATGTTTGATTATTATTGCTCATTATTCAATCTTCTTGTTGCTTTTTGATATTACGTTTATAGTGTTCACTTAATGGCAAGTATTTATCATTTAACTTGTATTAGAATACTATTCAGTTTACTTATAGAATAGTACTAATTTTTACTAATTACTTTTTATATTGTATGTGGATTGATGCATATTGTGACTATATATCTTACAGATTGACTGGGTGGATTTGATATTTTATGAAATAAAGTTGGGATTATAAACTCGATGCCCACAGAGAAGGAGAGGACTTATTTTAAGGCTTTGGTGTGAGAAGAAGGGCCCCAGGATTCGAATCTCATTGGGCCAAGGCTTTGGTCTCGGGGAATGAACACATTAAAATTGTGATTATGAATTAACCAAATACATGTATGATTAAAAACTTCTTTTTCAGGTCAGTTGAAAGGATTTCTTAGTTATTTTTCTTTTCATTTTAATTTTAAATCCAGCTATTTAATAAACTGCTATGCTTGACTGCTTGCTTGTAAAAATTAAGAAACCATTTGGATTGCATCCGTGGATTTCTGATCCAAATTGGGTTTTACCTAGACGGGCCTAAATGGGGTGAGATTAGCTCATGACAGCGTTTTTACTTAACCTCTATGGTTGAGAGATTTCCGTCTGCTCACCGATTCTGTGACAATTGGATCTTTATTGCAATGTTGTAAGCTTTTGCTATGTATAACGCTGTGTATGGAATTTAAATGTATCAAAGCTGGTAAATATTAGTAAATGTATTGACAGTTGTTTTATTATCAAGGACAGTTATTAGATGACTATTAGTGCATGTGTACTTCTGCTAAAATGCCATGACATAATGATGAGGGTCCCAGAGGAAGAAAAAACACGCCTACCAGGGAGAGGGGGACGGCTAAGGAAGGCACGCCTACCAAGATCCTCCCAGCAGGGAAGTGGTTAAAAACCAGACTGAGAGGAGAACACAGTGTGCTTTTTCCATCTTTTGATCTCTGCTCTCTACAACTGGTTCTGGTTGTGGCCCACGGGAGAAAGAAGTTTGAAACTGGACCCAGAAATTTCTGTTTGTTGGTATGCATATTGTTTATTGTTTACTTGATTCTGCTCTGTATACTGCAATTATTTCTATATAAAAGAACATTTAATTATCAGAAAATCATTTTGTCATTCTGGTTTTGTCATAAGTTGAAATCAATTGGACACGTGGGAAAAGTATTAACAACCTTTAAATCACCTTCTGATCGGAGGCCAGGTGCTGTCCTTGGGGACAGGGGCCGGACTGGACTTCAACTTTTCCTAAAACAGCAGGGGTATTGGTTCTTAAAAAAGTTGGTGACCACTGGTTTCTGCTCTGTGTAGACCGGGTTGTCTGTGATGTTTTTGACACTGAACTTGCTGTTGTGCCTCTGTTGAATCAACAAAGGCATTTATAGTTGGCATATAGGAAACTGACCTCTGAGCGCCGCACGGCGGCTTGTCCGTCTGGCCTTGTGAATATACACTAGTACATACTGTACCTCAGCCCCATCACTGAATAATTCAGCGTGACCTTAGGAAAAAGTCTTCACTAGGCCGTTTTCCAGAAAACTGGCAGAATATGTTAATATGTTGTTAATGTGTTAATATGTTATCTACACTAATCCTTCTTTTTTTCTGCACAGCTCCCCTGAAAACGGCTATAGCCTATAGGCTAAATAACATAAGGCATATATTTAGGCTATTTATTTTAATTGAAAAGTAAAGTAGACTAGTTATAGCCTACATTATATTAACTCTATGATAAATTAGATAAAGCATAAATTATTCTTATTGCCGTTATTAAGCAGAGGACGTCAGTTGATTTGCCACTTAAGGAGTCTATTTATAGTTTTAGCGGCAAGGGACGCCTGGCAATTTAACTCCCGGAGCCCCCCTGTGGCTGAAAATGGAGGCCAGCTCTATTGCCAACTCCTCTCTTCCAGCCATGTTATTTTCTAAGCTAGAGAGGCCTGGGGCTCTACAAACTTAAAGCGTTGTACTGAAAAACTCAGTCAGAATTCTAAACCAAGTTAGTGTTTTGAGTCTACCAGATGTTTCTGTCCACACACCAATTTGTTTCAATCACTCTTTTTTTGCCTCCACGGTCGGACAGAAGCTACCATGCCTGGAGTGAGAAGGGGCTAGTTTCCATCAAAGACTTATACATAGATGGTCATTTTGCATCCTTTGATCTACTGAAAAGGAAGTTTGAGCTGCCCGGCACGAACTGGCTTAGATTCCTACAAATCAGAAATCATGTTCGATCTAAGATTCATGCCTTTGAAGCCCTCCCATGCAAGTGAACATGCCTTTTTCAATGTTTTGCTGAGCCCTCCTCACTCCAAGCATCTTATCTCTAGATTTGTATGTCTGTTTGATAACTGCACCATGGCCTCTAGTGAGAGGATTATAGAAGCATGGCAGGGGGAACTTGGGGTGGATTTGTCTGACATTATATGGGAAAGTTTGTCTGTTGTGCAGCTCTGCTCAGTTGACACCAGCTGATTCAATTCAAAGTTGTTCATCGTCTTCACTATTCTAAGCATAAGTTGCACAAGTTCTTCCCCTCTGTCTCACCACCAGGTGTCAGGTGTCGGAGGGCACTTTGTCTCATGCCTTCTGGTTCTGCCCTTCACTGACGGGATTGTGGGCCAAAATATTTGACTGGTACTCTAAGACCTACAAAATAACCCTCCAGCCAGAGGCAGAACTCGCCATCTTCGGCTGCTCGGAGACCTCTTGGGGCTTCCCCACAGCTGTGCAACAGTCTCTGAAGTTGGGGACAACTGTTGCCAAAAAACTGATCCTGAAAGAATGGAAGTCCCCCTCTTCACCTTCTTTCCAATTGTGGTTGATGGACATGATCTCTGTTATAAGGATGGAGAGGCTCAGATCCCTGAGAATCAACTCACTTGGAAAGTTTCTAACGGTTTGGGAACCGTTTATGGCCTACCTCAACAAGGTTGGGGGCGATCGTTGACTGGTTCCTATTGGACGCCTCGTGTGGGACCCTATGCACAACACCTCTTACAAGCACATCAGCCCCCTATATGGACGGTAGCACATTGTAATAACTGTTGATATTATGTGTTTTTATTTTCCTGTGTCTGTTTGTTTTGTTCCTATATATTGATAACATTTTAAATAAAGTATTTAAAAAAAAGGAGTCTACTTCATGGTAAGTAGGCTATTATCACACGCAGATGGTCTCAAACATCAAGTAAGTAAACATCAAGTAAGCTACAGGTAACTAACACAACACACTATTTCTTACCTTTTTCTTCCATAAAAGAAAATATTATTCTCATGTTGTGAAGTGAGATGACGAGAGGCATGCAGCCAATCCACACAATTGCAAATTCATTCATTCATCACGTATAGACTATGACCCTACACATCACAACAACAAAACTTGCTTATTTAATAGATGGATGTGTCATTTTTTTATTCTAGCCTATTTCAACAGGCCTATATAAAAATGTAGGTGGTGACAGGCAGATACAGGCTTTCATCTCGCTGCGCACCCACGTGGAGCTGCCTGCCGTCTCCAAATCCAATGCACAAATCACATGCTGCATAATATTAACATACAACAATAATTCCTCTGCTATCCTCAATTCTTAATCGATTTATTTAGTAGCTTAGCCTAATTTCCGGATTATGGCAGTTAAATTTGTCTGTGTCAACCATGCTTATAACCAGTAGATCAAAGGGACAAGATGCCACTGCGTGCCAAGCGCATGGCTTGTTGAGATGAGTATATGACCGCTTGCCGACAATCCTTTCTTATGGAATATACTGTTAATATCTCAACAGAAGGGAAAATAACGTGTCGGAATATGTGGAATAAAATCAGAACAAACAAATTTTCATTTTTAAATCAAGTTGTGTGTTTTTCTACAATGTCAGGCTATATTTGATGCAGACATGACGGTATTTTGAGATAATCTCGTTAACAGGATGGCTATACTGTATTTTTCTTAAACATAAAATAGGCTAAATAAGGCAAAAATAACTACCTTTTTATTTAGCTGCCAGCCATATTTACAGTATATTCTTGCCAATAGCCTATTTAAAATTCCTATAGTTGAAAGGTTGAATCTCCATCATTTCAAGGGGCAGCGTATATAATCCTGGCAACACTTCTATTTCAGAATATGAAAATATTTATATAGCCTATATATAGCCTACAATGGGGAATTCCAAACGTATGCATTTTCCCCGTGTCCACACTCCAACTCTACCATGGATTTTGGTGAAGAAGACGGGTCAGATAGCTGGAGACGAAAGACTATGTTTCATCAAACGGCTTGATGCTCAGAACAATAGAGGTAGTGTGGACAATAGGTGCAAATGAAGTGCTGACCCATCAAATACGGGGTAATGTAGACATGGCCTTAAGCGCCCGGCATGGTTCTGCGCAGCCACGACTTGGAGCCTTGCCGCCGCCGAGCGGCGACAGCGAGACTGTGCATACTCGAACGTATCTCGTCCAAAACACGTCCAAAATGTTATCTTTTCGTCTCTTTCGTTTACCAAGAACTTGCAATCATGTCGGTGGGGGAACATTTTATTGTCCCTCCATTTCAAAACTCATTCCGGTGAGCCTGCAGAAGGCTTTGCTAGATGAGGGACAAGCACTGTCCCTGAAATGGCATTTCCTCATTCCTCACAACAATGAGTTGACGCCGCAGACTCACATTTTCGAGGAGCTGCACGCCCCCTACGCCAAGCTGCGCCGATAGGACGCCCAGCTGCGGTGACCCCCTCGCCGCAGTCAGCGCCGTCGATTTCGCTCAAGCATATGTGGTGCCCTGGACCTGATTGAACAGGGCTGGTCGCCAATTACAGGTGCAATCACCACCACTGCTTGTGTGTGGTGTGTGGGGGGGGGGGGGCTTATTACTCCAGGAGGGAGCAGGGAGCCAGAGTTGGCTTGGCTTTCAATGGGTGTGGACCTCTCAGACAGGTCATGCCACTGTTGGGTAGTAATTGCTCCTCTTCAAAGTGGGTAAGCACCAATGTTTAGTTTTATGACCTGACTCTTCATGTGTGGTGGTGATTGTGGCCTAAATTCTCCCTTTACGCCCACAGACTCAAGCCAGTGAGTCGGGAGGCCTGACCAATTGTTAAATCATCAAGTATGTAGCTCTTAATGTCTGTTATTTTGCATACTCAATGTAAAGCCTGTATTAACTGTAATGTTGCTGGTTTCAGACGTCTTGTGCATGCAGGAGACAACCTGGATATGTTGGCAGGGCCAAATACAACAATTCAGAAAGTATGCATCTCCTGCCTTTGATCAATCCATATTCTGTACTTTGTTAAAGATGTTTCTTATAATGTGGCTGTTCTGTTTCAGTCCAGGCGGGCAGACTACTACAGTAACATGCCGGATCAGCCACTGTTTCCTTAGGGTTTTGATTTTCATTGTTATCCATCTGGCATTGTGAAACCGCCAGTTAATACCACTGTGCGTGGTGTGGTTATGTGCTAAATGCTCTGTTCTCATTGATTGTACTCCTCTAGTTGGCCACCGTCTCGCTATGGCAGGGCGCGTCCTGGTCCTTGGTAGCTTGCAGAGTGCCGTTCCGACCCCGTTGCAGCTTCTGGTGTGGTGCTGGTGTAGGAGGGCAATCTTCTTGTACTCAGGTGGTGTAGTGATAAGGAATAAAAGTGCACATGGTTTGTAATGGTCCGGGGACTGCATGTTCCCCGTTCAGTTTTAAAGCGTGATTTGCTCTTGCATGCTGTCCTGCGGTGCTGTGGTTCTTCTTCTCGCTCTCTCTACTCTCACAGGCATCCTGCTGCTGTAGCGGAGTGCGGGCGTGCACTCAGGCACTTCGAGCACCCGGGCGGACGCTGTGCTAACGGTTGGCCAGAGGAAGATAGCCTACCTGTCAGAACAATTGAACATTTTAACATATATATTTTGTACCCTGAACATTTATTGTATTAAAGACTGTATATTTTTGGCTAAACCTGATTCATGCCTCATTCTGGGTGACTTTTACAAACCAGTCAGTTACTGGTGGTTTTGAATACATTCTTGGTGTTGAGCTCCTTCTGCTCAGTGAAACTGAAGGTGGCGTTGTCAAGGTTAAACACCAGTGGCTCACTTACAGTGAGGTTACCACATTTGGCGTTTGTCGGCAGGAGTCACCATTTTGAGGCATGTGTTAGTCTGTCCATGACTTTGTTTTTTCCAAGTAGATTGTAAAAGGAAACAGTGGCTGATAAGAAGACTGGCGACTCGGCAAAGCAACGGACCCCCAGACTGGGAAACACCCTCATCTCTTCAACACCTCAACTTATAGTGGGCATTTGATTGTGGTAAATATGTCTGATGCCCAGGAGATTGCTGCTCTCAGGGAGGAGATTGAAAGGTTAAGGGCAGAGAATAATCGTAACATTCAGGCTGCAGGAAGTAATGTTGAGGCACAGAGAGACCCTGAACAGAGACAATTCGAGAGAGTACTCTATGCACCTAGAGAGAGACGCTGCCCTAGGTTTTCTGGGTCTGGGAAGCCCACTGAACTATCAGTATTTCAGTGGATTGAAGACGCCCGTGCCTGTATAAGAGATGGGTACCGGTCCAAATCTGAACAAGCTTTATTTCTTTATGACCATCTAGAGGGAATTGCACAAACAGAAATACGGTTCTTGCCCCTGCATGAAAGAAATGACCCTGAAATTATATTTAAAGTACTTGTTGAACATTTTAGCCCACCCAGCTCAGTAGTAGAGCTTACAGAGAAATTGTATGCACGTAGACAAAAAGATGGGGAATCTTTCACTCAGTTCATCCATGCCCTTATGACAATTACGGAAGAGATCATTCATATTGACTCAAATGCACTCCCCAGGTCTGACCTGGTGGTTAGAGACTTGGTGGTAGAACATGTTCGTGATACAATGTTGCAACAAGAGCTAAAACGTATTGTAAGCCACAACCCTGCTATTTCCCTGCATGATTTCAGAAAAGAAGCCCTCACTTGGGTAAACTGTCGAGAAAGGCTTCCTTGTCGGCCACGCTCGGTGTCAGCATCTTGTTCAGTCGAGTTGGTCGGGGATTGTAATGCTGTGAACATGGCCAAAACGCCTGATATGGCTAGTGTTATGGAGCTTCTTGTAAAGCAGCAGGCCCAGATAGAAATGTTGTGTCAGAAAATGAACAATTTAACACCACAGCCCAACTCTACTGCCAAGCCATACAGATCTAACCTCCAGTTTACCGAGAATGGGGTCCCCATCTGTCTGCAATGCCATCGTCCAGGCCATATGAAGAGACAGTGCCACCAAGGTCAACGTCCCCGGGCAAACAGCTTACCCCACGGAGAGGCACCTAATGCTGGTATGCATCTCCTTCCACCTGTCACACAGTCCTCAATTACTGATGTATTTTCTGATGCAGTCTGCCCTGAAGTAGTTGAGCGGTTAGTGGGAGGATGTGATGTGGAGGAAATTCTAATGGGGGGCCTACCTGTGCGGTGTATAGCGGATAGTGGCTCCATGGTAACAACTATGACTGAGTCATACTTTGAAAAACATTTTAGACCATGGGGGGAACACAAGTTAAAAGACTGTAGATGGCTGAGACTGAAAGCAGCTAATGGGTTGGGCATCCCATACGTGGGGTATTTTGAATTAAATATCGTGTACAAGGGGCAGATGGTTCCTAGGCGTGGGGTTCTCGTTATTCGGGACCCACCAGCTCCAACGCCCCCAGGGCAGGACACAGTGCCAGTCTTATTGGGGAAGAATGTCCTGGGTAAATGTAAGGGTTATGAACCAGTGGAGCAGGTGCCATTTTCAAAACAACCACATGGCACTAACCCATACTGTCACAGAGTGGAGGCACACCCAGTGATCAGGGAGGGTAAAGTCAGGGTGTGTAGCAGGGCCCCAGTATACATCCCTGCAGGTAGCATCAAATTCATCCCTGTGTTTAGCCCCCAGGACTGCTGTAATGCGCGCCGGACAGCTTTGCTCGAGCCGGCCGCGTCTAGTCTTGGCCACGGCCTCATATTGTCTCCATCTCTAGTGAAAGTGGAAAAGGGGAGGGCACTGGTCCCTGTGGTTAATGTAGGCACGAAAGGAGCCATCTTGAGACCTAGACAGACGTTGGGGACATTTCAGCCAGTCAATGGGGTGGACCAGGAAGTGCAATTCCTCGAGGAAGAAGATGAAACTGGGTGGTGTGCCACCATAGCTGTTCAGTCAGCCGAGCCTGATAAGGTCCACGACGAGTTGTCCCACTTACAATGGCCCCAATTAAGCCCTGAGGATCAAAATAACGCCAGAGACTTATTACAACGATACAGCCATGTCTTTGCACAAGGAGAGGGGGATGTGGGCTGCACTGACCTGATTGAACACAAAATCTACTTAATGGACGAGGTGCCAGTGAGACAGCGCTACCGGCGCCTCCCACCCTCTCAATATGACACTGTCAAGGAACACATCAAACAGCTTCTGAACAATGGGGTCATTCAGGAAAGTTCTAGCCCATTTGCTTCGCCCATTGTTATAGTGCGTAAGAAAAGTGGTGAGATTAGATTGTGTGTCGATTATCAAGGCCTGAACGCAAAGACAAGAAAAGACGCTTATCCACTACCCCGCATTGAAGAGTCCCTTGATGCACTGACTGGCGCACAGTGGTTTTCCACCATGGACCTAGCAAGTGGTTACAACCAGGTCCCCATGGCACCGAAGGATAGCCAAGATGGCATTCTGTACACCTTTCGGCCTGTTTGAATTTAACAGAATGCCCTTCGGGTTGTGCAATGCCCCTGGAACCTTTCAACGCCTGATGGAAAGAATATTTGGTGACCAAAGCCTTACTTCTGTTCTTTTATACCTGGACGATGTAATAATTTTCTCTAACTCTGTCCCCCAACATCTACAGAGGCTGGAAATGGTCCTGCAGCGGTTGGAGAAAGCAGGCCTTAAAGCTAAACTCAGCAAGTGTCACTTCTTCCAACAGGAGGTAGGATACCTCGGCCACAAGGTGTCCAGGGAGGGGGTGTCCACAGATCCAGAAAAGGTATCTGCGGTTGCCGAGTGGCAGCGACCTTGCAACCTCACTGAATTACGGTCCTTCTTGGGCTTCAGTAGCTACTATCGCAGGTTTGTGAAAGGCTTTGCCACGCTGGCAGCGCCCTTGCACCAGCTGGCTGCGATCCTGAACAAAACCACCCCAAGCCGAATACCTACCATGATTCAGCAGCAATGGACTGCAGAGTGAGCAGGGCTTCAGTCAGTTGAAGTCAGCCCTGGTGAGTGCTCCCATACTTGCTTTTGCTGATTTCACAAAGCACTTTGTCGTAGAAGTTGACACAAGCCATTTAGGGCTGGGGGCAGTATTATCCCAGGAACAGAATGGGAAATTAAGGCCCATAGCTTTTGCCAGTCGTGGGCTGAGGAAGACTGAAAAGAATATGGATAATTATAGTTCAATGAAACTCGAATTTCTAGCTTTGAAATGGGCCCTTTCCGACAAATTTAGGCAGTACTTGCTGGGGCATAGGTGCATCGTTTATACCGATAATAATCCATTGAGTCACTTCCAGACTGCCAAACTGGGAGCGGTAGAGCAAAGATGGGCCGCTCAACTGGCTGCATTTGACTTCGAGGTACGCTATAAGCCTGGTCGAAGTAATGGCAACGCTGATGCACTTTCTCGTCAGTACACAGGAACAAGGCCAGGGGAGTTGGAGGAGATCCTGCCCGGGACACCAGTGCCACTGGGGATGCAGTCGGTACCCCTCCCACGGCCCATTCTAGTCAACGCTGTTGGTGTACTACCCTCCAGGTCTCATGGTGATTTGGTGACCATGCAGCAGGCCGATCCAACCACGACAGCATTCCGACCCTTCTGGCAGAGGGGAACCAAACCAAATGGTGATGAGAGAAGCAGGCTGACAGCGGGAGTGGTTGAACTCTCATGCCAGTGGGACCGAATCCGGGAGCGAGACGGGCTCCTGTATCGGCGGACGTACGCCAGTGACGGTGGAGAAGTACATCAACTGCTGCTGCCACAGCGACTACAACAAGAGGTTTTGGAGAGCCTGCATGATCAACATGGCCATCAGGGCATCAAACGCACCACAGAACTGATTAGACAGCGCTGCTATTGGCCTGGAATGGGCAGGGATATAGAAAACTACTGCAAGAGCTGTGAACGCTGTGTACTTGCCAAAGCAGAGAAACCTGCCGTTAAAACCTACCTGGGCACTATTGTGGCCTCACGCCCACTCGAGATCTTGGCCATTGACTTTACGGTTCTAGAACCGGCCACTGATGGGAGGGAAAGCGTTCTGGTCCTCACCGATGTGTTTTCAAAATTTACACAAGCCATACCAACCCGTGACCAGACGGCGAAATCGGTAGCAAAAGTTCTGATTAACAGTTGGTTTAATATATTTGGAATCCCTACAAGAATTCACTCTGATCAGGGAAGAAACTTTGAAAGTGCTCTTGTTGACCAGTTGTGTAAATTGTATGGTATTTCCAAGTCCAGGATGACTCCCTACCATCCGGAGGGAAATGGCCAGTGTGAGCGATTTAATCGCTCACTTCATGACCTTCTGCGGAGCCTGCCACCAGAGAAGAAGCGCAGATGGCCCGAGTACTTGCCCCAACTTGTATGGGCATACAACACTACTGCTCACCGCTCTACAGGTCAGTGCCCACATGTGTTGATGTTTGGGGTCCAACCTCGACTCCCTATAGACTTCCTCTTGGGAACAGAGGGGATGGAAGATGGGCAGGAGCCATCTGTCGATGATTGGATCCAGGAGCACCGAGAGCGACTCCAAACTGCCTACGCCACGGCGCAAAGGAACTTGGAGAGGGCAGCGGACTACCGGAAGCAGGTACACAGTGACTCTGTCAATGACATTCCACTCAACGAAGGGCAGTTGGTCTACCTAAAAAACCACAAGGTGCGTGGGAGAAACAAAATTCAAGATTTCTGGGCTCCAGAAGTGTACCGGGTGGTAGAGACCCCCAAAACAGGGGGGGTGGTGTATGGAGTGCTGCCTCGGGAGGGGGGAGCAATGCGAAGGGTTCATCGGACTGAAATGCAATGTGTCGTTCACTTCCAATCTCCTCCTAGGCCAAAGTCTGGAAATGATGCCCCTGGCTCCCGACCCCAGACCCAGCTACCCTCTAGCCTACCCCGTGCACCTCCCGTAACTGATCAGAGGGACGAGCCATTGATATGGGTGTACCAGGAAGAACAGGTTAATGAGCCTCCAGTGCCCAACCTCCATACCGAACCAGATGCTGTGCCAGTGGACCACCTACCAGTGCCCCGAATACAGCCAGCAGATGGAGTCGTTGGGGCATTGGCCCCTGTGGATGCTGGCCCTCGTCGTACGACGAGAGCTACTGCCGGAAGTCACCCTAACCCTCACAATCTCCCCAAGTCTGTTAGAACGGCAACAAGCAGTGCAGGCCCTGCTTCCCTTATGCCCCTGTAATAACTACATCGTCGGGGCGACGATTCAACTTGAGGGGGATGAATGTGGTGCCCTGGACCTGATTGAACAGGGCTGGTCGCCAATTACAGGTGCAATCACCACCACTGCTTGTGTGTGGGGGGGGGGAGCTTATTACTCCAGGAGGGAGCAGGGAGCCAGAGTTGGCTTGGCTTTCAATGGGTGTGGACCTCTCAGACAGGTCATGCCACTGTTGGGTAGTAATTGCTCCTCTTCAAAGTGGGTAAGCACCAATGTTTAGTTTTATGACCTGACTCTTCATGTGTGGTGGTGATTGTGGCCTAAATTCTCCCTTTACGCCCACAGACTCAAGCCAGTGAGTCGGGAGGCCTGACCAATTGTTAAATCATCAAGTATGTAGCTCTTAATGTCTGTTCTTTTGCATACTCAATGTAAAGCCTGTATTAACTGTAATGTTGCTGGCTTCAGACATCTTGTGCATGCAGGAGACAACCTGGATATGTTGGCAGGGCCAAATACAAGAATTCAGAAAGTATGCATCTCCTGCCTTTGATCAATCCATATTCTGTACTTTGTTAAAGATGTTTCTTATAATGTGGCTGTTCTGTTTCAGTCCAGGCGGGCAGACTACTACAGTAACATGCCGGATCAGCCACTGTTTCCTTAGGGTTTTGATTTTCATTGTTATCCATCTGGCATTGTGAAACCGCCAGTTAATACCACTGTGCGTGGTGTGGTTATGTGCTAAATGCTCTGTTCTCATTGATTGTACTCCTCTAGTTGGCCACCGTCTCGCTGTGGCAGGGCGCGTCCTGGTCCTTGGTAGCTTGCAGAGTGCCGTTCCGACCCCGTTGCAGCTTCTGGTGTGGTGCTGGTGTAGGAGGGCAATCTTCTTGTACTCAGGTAGTGATAAGGAATAAAAGTGCACATGGTTTGTAATGGTCCGGGGACTGCATGTTCCCCGTTCAGTTTTAAAGCGTGATTTGCTCTTGCATGCTGTCTTGCGGTGCTGTGGTCCTTATTCTCGCTCTCTCTACTCTCACAGGCATCCTGCTGCTGTAGCGGAGTGCGGGCGTGCACTCAGGCACTTCGAGCACCCGGGCGGACGATGTGCTAACGGTTGGCCAGAGGAAGATAGCCTACCTGTCAGAACAATTGAACATTTTAACATATATATTTTGTACCCTGAACATTTATTGTATTAAAGACTGTATATTTTTGGCTAAACCTGATTCATGCCTCATTCTGGGTGACTTTTACAAACCAGTCAGTTACTGGTGGTTTTGAATACATTCTTGGTGTTGAGCTCCTTCTGCTCAGTGAAACTGAAGGTGGCGTTGTCAAGGTTAAACACCAGTGGCTCACTTACAGTGAGGTTACCACACATAATTTGCGCTTTAACCTTACTGTACCAAGAAAACCAGCCCAGTCTCCAAAACAATTTAAAATAGCAACGTTTTGGACCAAGTTGCATGTTATAATTTCGTCTCCAAAATTGTAAAATGGTGAAAAAAATGTTTTCCGGTGGTCTCTGACCCCACGGACCCCTCTAACCTTTCCCAGACTCTAACCCTAAACCTAACCTCTCCCCATACCCTAACCCTAAATCTAACCTCTCCCCAGATCCTAACCCTAAAACATTACCATTTTACAATTTTGGAGCCAAAATTGTAACATAGCACCATTGATCCAAAACATTGCTATTTTACAATTTTCTGTGAGACTGTGTTGCGAAAACATCCGTGGAGCCACCACTGATCATCACTCGTAATCATCCTCCATAACCAACCATGAACTAACATGGCCAGGGCTGGGTCAGGATTTCATATCCGTCTCATCCCTCATAGTACAACCATGGCTGAATGAGTTGTAAAGTACTTTGTGGACAGACAACTAGTTGTGTAGGAATACACTTCCAAAAGATAAAATAACGTTTAGACCCTGAAAGCAAAAAGAAAGAAAAGTGGGCCTGTCCAATTGTAATCATTAATTAGCATAATTGTAAGATTCTACACAGATTATTACTAATGCCCCCAACCTTAATTAAACTTATTGACTCTTAAGAACGTTATCTGACAGTTTAATTGCTTGGTACTGAGACTAATATCCCTTCTTTTCAGTTTGAGGGACAGCTGGATCAAATGGTGGATTCTGTGTGGGAAGTGACTCAGCAGCTGTTTATGCTGCATGTAAAACAATGAGATATAGGAGGCGCTCGTATACAGTCAGTATGGAGGAAAGAAGCAGGGATAAAAACTACTTTCTCACACAATGTAAAACTCAGAAAAAATCCCAGAACTTCACAGTCACTTGTTTTCATTTCAAGTGCTGCTTAGAGAGCCGCAGGAATGAGCCCGGACGTATACTTCCGGGGTCTTGAGAGGAAAAGTCTATGGGATTTAATATGGGGGTTTCGCTTAAATGCATAAAATAAGGCCTTGGGTTCAGTTCAAGTCCAGTTCAAGTATATTTATTGTCATTGTTAAATTACTCCAACAACGAGATATAGACAAGCATCTCCCTGAGACGTACACTGAAACACCAAGGTAAAGTGCATCGGCCCAAATAATAAATACATACAATAAATAAATACATCATTCTATAAAGGCATCAGAGTTAGTGACTGTTCAGTGGTGCATGTAAACAGTGAGTCCAGAATGATGACTTTTGGAACGTAAATGTGTTCGTTTTTTTTCGCGATTTTTATAAAACGCTCCAAAAGGCATAAAAGTGATTCACGTTTGTGAAGAGTATCATGCTGAACCCAAATTCGGGTTCCCATAAACTTTTGTTAACCACAGACCTTATTTTAGGCATTTAAGTGAAATCCCCATTCTAAAACCCCACAGACTGACGAACCAAATGGCGGCGATTTCTGGATAAAGCCTACAAAAATATGTCATCCCTGCGGTACTCTCTAGTTTTCAGCATGATTTTCTATTTCATTGATGTTATTGCCTGTCCTGTCAGCAGTTGTGAACAAGATGTTTGTAGCTGGATTTAACATGTACTGTCTCTTTAAGAGGCTAACGTGTACTGTCTCTTTAAGAGGCCTAGTCCCACTTTCTGATCCCACACTCTAGATTAGAAGATTCTAGAAGCATGAGCATGGCTGAGCCACATGTTTTCATGCCTTCGGTGTTCGCCGACATCTGCTACATTTCAGCCCTTTGAGAGTATTGTCGGTAGGTTAATTTAAGTTTAGATCTATATCTAATCTTTTCCTTTGTCATTTAAGTTTGGACAACATTTGTATATCTTATTGCATGGAGGTGAATTACTGTACCTGGAGATAAGGAATGGCCATGTGCCAGTCAAAACTTGATTTGTTGGTAAAGTAGCCTGTGAATGATTATACACATATTTACCTTATTTAGCCAAATGTTTATCCATATATAATATTTATCTTGTTTATACTTACCTTGTTGTTTCTCTCATGTGGATACATGCTACTGCTGTATTTTATACCATTATGTTTACACATGTATGTCTATGCATATTTTCACGTTTGTATTACATGTTTGAAAGAATGCACTAGATTCAAGATGTTGATGTATATTTTATTTATGTACAGCTTACAGTATATTCTTGTATTGTGTTTCTCAGTTTTACCCTACCTCCAGTTCATCATTAAACGAAGTTGAACTGCGTGTCGTCTTCAACGTGGTGATTGGGGGAGGAGTTATCTGCCTGTTGGCTTATGCAGGGCGCATAAGGGTTACAGAACATTGCCTGTAGTATAATTTGGACTTCAAATGCTTCAGACATTTTCAACACACAGTACAAGAGCGTTATTCCTCCATGTGAATTACAATCAAATAAGTGAGAAAAAAAACACTGTTGTCGATTATGGTAAGCAAATGAATATGAAAGTAAATAGAGTGCAGAGGGGGGTTAGGGGGGTATTTATATATGTTCTTGCTCCTTGTGTCCTCAGGCGGTGATGATGTGTCGGAGCAGCGAATCTATGTTGTTTTCAAATGCTTTTTCTGCGTCCCCCCCTCGTCCCCCCCACCACCACACTCTACAAAGGCGAGCGAGAGCAGCGGCGTCAGACCAGAGACCAGAGCCGAGGCTGGAGTCTTTAAATCCTGATGCGCTTCAAAGCACGGCGAGAGCAATTCATCTTCTTATCTGAGACTCAAAACAGGCTTTCTATGTGGAAAAGAGAGAGAGAGGGAGAGCGAGAGAGGGGAGAGAGAGATGGAGAGAGAGAGAGGGGAGAGAGAGAGTAAGAGAGAGAGGGAGAGAGAGAGAGAGTAAGAGAGAGAGTAAGAGAGAGAGAGAGAGGGGAGAGAGAGAGGGAGAGAGAGAGGCAGGGAGAGGGAAGAAGAGGGAGGGATAGGAAAAAAATGCTGTCGAGTAATTTTCCGTTTAAACGTTCCACTCCACAACAATTTGCATAAGCAGCCCTGCGTCTGTGATAAGAAGATTGGTAATTTTCAAAGGCTCTGTGGGGATTGAGAATTAAAAGCCTTTCTCCGCTATCTCCCCTCTTGCAGCTGGCCACCACAGATTCCGCGGCTTCTCTCACGCATTTCCTCCTAAACTACGCCTTATAAACTTTTTCTGTCACCCTCTCCTTCTCCCCGCTCGCTCTGACAGTGCAGAGTATCTCCCGCTCTTTCTACATTCTCTCTCTCTTTTTCTATTTCTTTCTCTCTCGCTCTCTCATCCGCCGGCGCCACCATTATGTGGGGCGGGGTGGGGCTGGGGGTGGGGGGAGACAGGAAAATAAATAAGGGATGGGAACAGAAAAAGGGCTTAGTCTAACAAAGGGGGGTGTTGCAGTATTTTTAAAACTGGAATTTTCCAGCTTGCGGGGCAGAGCTGAAGAGGTGGGACAGGCGAGGCTCGCGAGAGAGGGAGATGGAGGAGAAGAGGGGAGGGATGCTCTTATCGCCATTGGCTTAATCTGCCAGAGAATGTGTCCTTAGTGGCAGGCAGCACTTCAGGGCCCATGGGTGCTGCACCCCCCCGGGACAGGATAGGATCTCCCTCACACTCTTTTATTCGCTCATCGTGTCTAATATGAGGACAGAAGTTCACCTCCAAGCTGGGATCCGACTAGCCTGGTTACAACCATCTAGATCTGTGATGTCACATTCTGTTTTGTTCTGCGGTTCCGACTGGACTCCAAGCTCTGCACAGTCATTTCAGTGGGGTGTGAGTACTCGCCTTGACAGACAACTCCTTCAGCCAATCAACGTTGCCAAATCCAGTCCTTCAGCCAATCAGCATTGGAGACAGTCAAATCGAAATCCAGTCTGAAGAATTGCAAAAACGTCCTTTCCGCTGTTGCTTTAGGCTGCCCCAATTATTATTATTAGGGGTCCAAGCACGAAGTGCGTGGATCCCTATTGTATCTGTTCCGTTTATTAGGGGTCCAAGCACAAAGTGCGTGGATCCCTATTGTATCTGTTCCGTTTATTAGGGGTCCAAGCACGAAGTGCGTGGATCCCTATTGTATCTGTTCCGTTTATTATTATTTTTATTCTCCGCTAAAACAGTATGCACGTCAAAAACCGTAAGGGGTACAGTAGCCAGACTTTGCACATAGGTTGGAAATGTGCCCCACTACTCAGAGACAAAAAATTAGCCATATTGGCCAGATGGTGGCGCTATAACAGACCATTTCGTGTTATGGTCCATATCTTCTGAACCGTGAGGCGTAGAATCAAAATTCCACTTCGGCTGTATTCCCTGGATCAATACGCATCTATCCATATAGGCCACGCCCATTTGCGTGTGCCTAGATTTTCCGCGATCTTGGACTTTCTCAAAAAAAAAAAAAACGAACTCGTCCTAGGCCATTTGCCCAAATGAGCCCACACTTTTTGTGTGTCATCTCTGGACTTCCCTGATTTAAAATCTTAGAAAGAATTTGGATACGTGAAACCGTCTTGAAATGATAAATGTTTAAACTTTTGTGTATTTACTTTTGTTCTTTTCCTGCCCTAAAAGTGTGTGGATCTCAGAAACCATACACCCCCCATCACCCAAACTTTCCACACAGGTTCACGACATCACCCACTACTCAGAGTAAAAAAATTACACCAATCCACCAGATGGTGGTGCTATAACAGCCAATTTCATGTTTGTCGGTCCATAACTTCTGAACTGCGAGCTGTAGAATCAAAATTCCACATCTACTGGTTTCCCTGGAGCATCATGTATCTAACCCACTAGGCCACGCCCATTTCTGTGTGGTAGATTTTCCGCCATTTTGAATTTGATCAAAAACCTACTTTTGCGAGCTCCTCCTAGACCGTTTGGCCAAATCACACAAAACTTTTTCTGGGTCATCTATGGGCTACCCCGACCTAAGGTTAGTAAAGGATTTTGGATACGTGAAACCGTTTTGAAATGATAAATCTCTAAACTTTTAATGAAACACACGCCAACACTAAATTGCCCACAACTCATTAACCGGTCAATTACAACTACTGCTGCTACTTCTGCTACCACTCCCACTACTACCAACACTACTACTACTACTATTACTACTTCTGCTACTATTACTACTACTACTACTAATACTACTACTACTACTACTACTGGAAGTTGGAATGTAGCATTTTGGGTGGGGTTAATGTGTTTTGGGGTTCTGCATCTGCTGTAGCATAATACATAGTTGGTTTAGATGTCACACAGTAATGCCCGATCCACAAAGACTTGACACCCACGTTTGAATAAAAACAAGTTTATGCCATAATAAGGTTATATCCGTGCCTTGTCATTGCTGTGGAAGGATGGTGTAGGGGTAAAGTAGCAGACACCAAAGCTGGAGGTCCTGGGTTCAAACCACGGCCAGGTAACTGTTTTATTTTTTGAAAATGTAGAATAAAGGTTAATCTGGATATAATTATGTATAACGCTGCTGAATACACACTGTGTACATAGCAGAATAACTGAATATGCCTATTTATGGTAACGTCATATTTCGACGTCCTCTTGACATTCCTGTGTAGATGTCTAAATGATCCCCAAATCGGCTGTGATTTGGCCTAGTCCTGGACGTCACTGAAAGATGATATCAGAACATCATCATGATGTAATTGTGTTTGCTGGGAGCCTTCTTTCAGATATATGAAAGGAAAAACATTCCAATACATTATTGTGTCTTCAGATGTGAAAGGTCCAAAAAGAGAATTAAATCTGAATTATCCTTGTCACTCATGTGTCCAGCTCAGTGGCCTTGTGGTCTGAATGTCCGCCCTGAGACTGGGAGGTTGTGAGTTCGATCCCCGGCCGAGTCATAGCAAAGACTATAAACATGAGACCCATTTGCCTCCCTGCTTAGCACTCAGCATCAAAGGGTTGGAATTGGGGGGTTAGATCACCATATGATTCCCGAGCGTGGCGCATGCTACCGCTCCCCCAGGGGATGGGTCAAATGCGGAGAACAAATTTCACACATTGTGTGACAATCAGTGGGACTTTACCTTTACTTTACTTCCATTGTAACAGCACAACCCACACCAATTAGTTCAAACACCTCCATTCAGGGCAGACTTTTAATGTAAAGTGGTGGATTATGTGTGTAATACAGACATGTCCTTAATGGTAAATGGACTGCATGACAAGCTGCAATGCAGGGTGCTGGCTATAGTCATCAAAAGCAATTTCAGGGATAAACCCCATCAACCTTCTGTAGTGGACGCCACTACGCCCTATGGTTTGATGTGTGTGTGGGAAAGACACAATGACAACTGAAAATTCTGATTTTAGAACACAAAAGCTCCATCATGAGACAAGAACTAACCTCTCCTGTTGCAAAACACGTTCTTGAACACAGCCACGCAATCTCCAGCTAACATTTCCAAGATATTGAAAAAGTTCATGAAACACCGCAAAATAACGAGGCAGCATGTGGGGTTTTAATTACTGTTACTGACTTACCTGTCTGAAGTTGAAAGTTTTTCATCCCACGTGGGGTTTGAACTTTGAGCGGCAATGGTCTTTAGTTAGCATAAGTCACGTGCTTTACCAAGTGAGCTATCCAGACTGTTGTATTTAACTTTGTAGACCATATTATATGTATCTGCAGAGCCAGAGAAGTACTTGTCGTATTGACAGTATGTTCTACCCAAATACCACTTTCTGTCCAGATACTTAAAGGGATATTGTACACAAAAACTGCTTTCTATCCAAGTATTACTTCAAGTTTCAAGACATCACCCACTACTCAGAGGAAAAAATTACACCAATCTACCAGATGGTGGCGCTATAACAGCCAACCACCACTACTACTGCTGCTGCTGCTACTACTACTACTACTATTGGCTACTAGTGGCGGCTGTGGCTCAGGAGGTAGAGTGGGTTGTCCACTAATTAGAAGGTTGGTGGTTCGTTCCCCGGCTCCTCCAGTCCGCACGTCGAAGTGTCCTTGGGCAAGACATTGAACCCCAAATTGCTCCCGATGGCTGTGCCAGCACCCTGCGTGGCAGCTGGCCGCCTTCGGTGTGTGAATGGGTGAATGTAGGCACATTGTAAAGCGCTTTGGATAAAAGCGCTATATAAATGCAGTCCATTTACCATTTACCATTTACTATTCTTAGTACTTCTGCTGCTACTACTGCTACCACTCCCACTACTACCAACACTATTACTACTACTGCTACTACTACTACTACTAGTACTGCTTGGAAACCGTCAGGTCACCGGATCTCAACCAAACTTTGTTTACTTGTGCATATACCAAGTCTGAATAAATGTGCACTATCTGACATATACCCCCCAAGTCACCGGAAGCTTGGACCCCGCATCGCCGCTTGCGGCTATATTTATTAGGGGTCCAAGCACGAAGTGCGTGGATCCCTATTGTATCTGTTCCGTTTATTATTATTTTTCATATTCTCCGCTAAAACAGTATGCACGGCAAAAACTGTAAGGGCTACAGTAGCCAGACTTTGCACATAGGTTGGAAATGTGCCCCACTACTCAGAGACAAAAAATTAGCCATATTGACCAGATGGTGGCGCTATAACAGACCATTTTGCGTTATGGTCCATATCTTCTGAACCGTGAGGCGTAGAATCAAAATTCCACTTCGGCTGTATTCCCTGGATCAATACGCATCTATCCATATAGGCCACGCCCATTTGCGTGTGCCTAGATTTTCCGCCATCTTGGACTTTCTCAAAAAAAAAAAAAACGAACTCGTCCTAGGCCATTTGCCCAAATGAGCCCACACTTTTTGTGTGTCATCTCTGGACTTCCCTGATTTAAAATCTTAGAAAGAATTTGGATACGTGAAACCGTCTTGAAATGATAAATGTTTAAACTTTTGTGTATTTACTTTTGTTCTTTTCCTGCCCTAAAAGTGTGTGGATCTCAGAAACCATACACCCCCCATCACCCAAACTTTCCACACAGGTTCACGACATCACCCACTACTCAGAGTAAAAAAATTACACCAATCCACCAGATGGTGGCGCTATAACAGCCAATTTCATGTTTGTCGGTCCATAACTTCTGAACTGCGAGCTGTAGAATCAAAATTCCACATCTACTGGTTTCCCTGGAGCATCATGTATCTAACCCACTAGGCCACGCCCATTTCTGTGTGGTAGATTTTCCGCCATTTTGAATTTGATCAAAAACCTACTTTTGCGAGCTCCTCCTAGACCGTTTGGCCAAATCACACAAAACTTTTTCTGGGTCATCTATGGGCTACCCCGACCTAAGGTTAGTAAAGGATTTTGGATACGTGAAACCGTTTTGAAATGATAAATCTCTAAACTTTTAATGAAACACACGCCAACACTAAATTGCCCACAACTCATTAACCGGTCAATTACAACTACTGCTGCTACTTCTGCTACCACTCCCACTACTACCAACACTACTACTACTACTATTACTACTTCTGCTACTATTACTACTACTACTACTAATACTACTACTACTACTACTACTACTACTGGAAGTTGGAATGTAGCATTTTGGGTGGGGTTAATGTGTTTTGGGGTTCTGCATCTGCTGTAGCATAATACATAGTTGGTTTAGATGTCACACAGTAATGCCCGATCCACAAAGACTTGACACCCACGTTTGAATAAAAACAAGTTTATGCCATAATAAGGTTATATCCATGCCTTGTCATTGCTGTGGAAGGATGGTGTAGGGGTAAAGTAGCAGACACCAAAGCTGGAGGTCCTGGGTTCAAACCACGGCCAGGTAACTGTTTTATTTTTTGAAAATGTAGAATAAAGGTTAATCTGGATATAATTATGTATAACGCTGCTGAATACACACTGTGTACATAGCAGAATAACTGAATATGCCTATTTATGGTAACGTCATATTTCGACGTCCTCTTGACATTCCTGTGTAGATGTCTAAATGATCCCCAAATCGGCTGTGATTTGGCCTAGTCCTGGACGTCACTGAAAGATGATATCAGAACATCATCATGATGTAATTGTGTTTGCTGGGAGCCTTCTTTCAGATATATGAAAGGAAAAACATTCCAATACATTATTGTGTCTTCAGATGTGAAAGGTCCAAAAAGAGAATTAAATCTGAATTATCCTTGTCACTCATGTGTCCAGCTCAGTGGCCTTGTGGTCTGAATGTCCGCCCTGAGACTGGGAGGTCGTGAGTTCGATCCCCGGCCGAGTCATAGCAAAGACTATAAAAATGAGACCCATTTGCCTCCCTGCTTGGCACTCAGCATCAAAGGGTTGGAATTGGGGGGTTAGATCACCATATGATTCCCAAGCGCGGCGCTCACCGCTCCCCCAGGGGATGGGTCAAATGCGGAGAACAAATTTCACACATTGTGTGACAATCAGTGGGACTTTACCTTTACTTTACTTCCATTGTAACAGCACAACCCACACCAATTAGTTCAAACATCTCCATTCAGGGCAGACTTTTAATGTAAAGTGGTGGATTATGTGTGTAATACAGACATGTCCTTAATGGTAAATGGACTGCATGACAAGCTGCAATGCAGGGTGCTGGCTATAGTCATCAAAAGCACACACACACACACACACACACACGCACACGCGCACACACACACACACACGCGCACACACACACACACGTACACACACGCACACACATATACACCACACCTGCACCTAATTCTGGACTGATCACCACACACCTGCACTTAAGACGCTAATCAGCCTCTACACTCAGTGTGTGTCCGTTACTGCAGTAGAGGCTGTGTTGGTGTTTCGGTCCTTTGGTGTTTATCCTCCCTTCAGATGCATTATTAAGTAAGTTGTAGTTTTGTTAGCCATTGTTGAATTGCCATTCCAAGCCATCCTGATCTTAAAGGTGAATTGCATATGTTTTTCTCTTTAGCCATGGTTAAAATATATTGTTTATTGTTTGTTTGATTGTTATATTGTTTTTTATTGCTAAACATACTACTTCCTATGACTATTTTGTCTGTTTGCACACGCACACGCACACGCGCACACACACACGCACACGCACACGCACACGCACACTAAAATGGCCACCACTGGTGTACTTCATCTCCCAGAGTGCTTCACTCACTCACTTGTGGATTGTGCCACGTGGGTGGGGAGATGGGTGGAGCTATGGCTATAAAAGAAGTGCAAAACTTGCCCCAAACCCCAGTCTGCTGCTACAGAGGTGCTGTGAGCCAGTCCAACTCATGCTGACCTTAAAGGTGAATTGCATATGTTTTTTTCTTTAGCATGGTTAAAATATATTGTTTATTGTTGCTTTAATTGATTGTTACATTGTTTGTTTATTGCTAGTTTGATGTAATTTGGATTGCTTGTTAACATTGTGTATTTGGGTAAATAATTCTGTTTGTGTTCTTATCCACAGACAACATGCTGATTGCCTCACTGTCACTTTTGATGTTGGGAAAATAAAATCACCCTGCACCTTGTCCTGCTGTGTGCCTGCCATCTTTCCTTGTGGTTTTATCTGGGTCCAGTGCTGAGGGGTCACATTGCCCTCACCTGTTCATAAGTGTGACACTCATTAACCGCTCATCCTGGCTGATATTTTACCACATGTTGAGCAGAGTTGCTTTAACTTAAGAACACATAATTTGATAATTGTAAACTCAGTTCACCAATGTTTACACTGCAAAATGTATCACCAATGTATTTTACATGAAACAGAAGTTGGCGGGCTTGTAATCCTGCAGTGTGACTGACATCACTCTGAGCCAATCAGAGTTGGGCTGTGGTCAGGCTCTGTACCAGGTGCACTGAATCACTGATGAATGGAGATGGTGCAAGACAGTTGGCAGTATAGAGGGAACGTTTTTTAACATCCAATTCAACTTATCTTTGAAACCTGCTGAATGAAACCTCCAACTGGGTACTGTACTCCAACTGTACTGGGTAAAGCACTCTGGACGCATCACACACAGAGATAGAACTGTACTCTAACCACAACAGGCACAGAGCTGTCTGCTGAGTGAAGTTGACCATGAGCAAAAACATACAAATAAACAAATAGATAGAATGCTTCCATACTGCTCACCTGGTGTAATCAAACTCTCCACAAGCCCTGAGATGCCAAGTTGACTTGAAAATGTCATTTACACCCTGATTCTAGCTTAAATGTTCACTGTAGCAAGGTTGTACCTTAGTTGGTGTAATTCAGCCGCTAGCTCCAGTGCACATTGCCACAGACATATACACCTATACACACACACACACACACGCCACACACACACACACACACACATACACACACACACACACACACACACACACACACACACACACATATACACACACACACACACATACACACACACACACACACACATATACTCACACATATACACACACATATATATACACACACTTACACAGATATACACTAACACTACTATTACTACTGCTACTACTGCTTGAACCCGGTCAGGTCACCAAATCTCAACCAAACTTTGTGCACTTGTGCACATACCAACTCTGATTAAATGTGCAATTCAGTGTCTATATTATCTGACATACACCCCCCAAGTCACCGGAAGCTTGGACCCCGCATCGCCGCTTGCGGCTATATTTATTCTTTTTTTTATTCTCCGCTAAAACAGTATGCACGGCAAAAACCGTAAGGGGTACAGTAGCCAGACTTTGCACATAGGTTGGAAATGTGCCCCACTACTCAGAGACAAAAAATTAGCCATATTGGCCAGATGGTGGCGCTATAACAGACCATTTCGCGTTATGGTCCATATCTTCTGAACCGTGAGGCGTAGAATCAAAATTCCACTTCGGCTGTATTCCCTGGATCAATACGCATCTATCCATATAGGCCACGCCCATTTGCGTGTGCCTAGATTTTCCGCCATCTTGGACTTTCTCAAAAAAAAAAAAAACGAACTCGTCCTAGGCCATTTGCCCGAATGAGCGCAAACTTTTTGTGTGTCATCTCTGGACTTCCCTGATTTAAAAACTTAGAAAGAATTTGGATACGTGAAACCGTCTTGAAATGATAAATGTTTAAACTTTTGTGTATTTACTTTTGTTCTTTTCCTGCCCTAAAAGTGTGTGGATCTCAGAAACCATACACCCCCCATCACCCAAACTTTCCACACAGGTTCACGACATCACCCACTACTCAGAGTAAAAAAATTACACCAATCCACCAGACGGTGGCGCTATAACAGCCAATTTCACGTTTGTCGGTCCATAACTTCTGAACTGCGAGCTGTAGAATCAAAATTCCACATCTACTGGTTTCCCTGGAGCATCATGTATCTAACCCACTAGGCCACGCCCATTTCTGCGTGGTAGATTTCCCGCCATTTTGAATTTGATCAAAAACCTACTTTTGCGAGCTCCTCCTAGACCGTTTGGCCAAATCACACAAAACTTTTTCTGGGCCATCTATGGACTACCCCGACCTAAGGTTAGTAAAGGATTTTGGATACGTGAAACCGTTTTGAAATGCTAAATCTCGAAACTTTTAATGAAACACACGCCAACACTAAATTGCCCACAACTCATTAACCGGTCAATTACAACTACTGCTGCTACTACTGCTACCACTCCCACTACTACCAACACTACTACTACTACTATTACTACTTCTGCTACTATTACTACTACTACTACTACTACTACTACTACTACTACTACTACTACTACTGGAAGTTGGAATGTAGCATTTTGGGTGGGGTTAATGTGTTTTGGGGTTCTGCATCTGCTGTAGCATAATACATAGTTGGTTTAGATGTCACACAGTAATGCCCGATCCACAAAGACTTGACACCCACGTTTGAATAAAAACAAGTTTATGCCATAATAAGGTTATATCCGTGCCTTGTCATTGCTGTGGAAGGATGGTGTAGGGGTAAAGTAGCAGACACCAAAGCTGGAGGTCCTGGGTTCAAACCACGGCCAGGTAACTGTTTTATTTTTTGAAAATGTGGAATAAAGGTTAATCTGGATATAATTATGTATAACGCTGCTGAATACACACTGTGTACATAGCAGAATAACTGAATATGCCTATTTATGGTAACGTCATATTTCGACGTCCTCTTGACATTCCTGTGTAGATGTCTAAATGATCCCCAAATCGGCTGTGATTTGGCCTAGTCCTGGATGTCACTGAAAGATGATATCAGAACATCATCATGATGTAATTGTGTTTGCTGGGAGCCTTCTTTCAGATATATGAAAGGAAAAACATTCCAATACATTATTGTGTCTTCAGATGTGAAAGGTCCAAAAAGAGAATTAAATCTGAATTATCCTTGTCACTCATGTGTCCAGCTCAGTGGCCTTGTGGTCTGAATGTCCGCCCTGAGACTGGGAGGTCGTGAGTTCGATCCCCGGCCGAGTCATAGCAAAGACTATAAAAATGAGACCCATTTGCCTCCCTGCTTGGCACTCAGCATCAAAGGCTTGGAATTGGGGGGTTAGATCACCATATGATTCCCGAGCGCAGCGCACGCTACCGCTCCCCCAGGGGATGGGTCAAATGCGGAGAACAAATTTCACACATTGTGTGACAATCAGTGGGACTTTACCTTTACTTTAGTTCCATTGTAACAGCACAACCCACACCAATTAGTTCAAACACCTCCATTCAGGGCAGACTTTTAATGTAAAGTGGTGGATTATGTGTGTAATACAGACATGTCCTTAATGGTAAATGGACTGCATGACAAGCTGCAATGCAGGGTGCTGGCTATAGTCATCAAAAGCAATTTTAGGGATAAAACCATCAACGTTCTGTAGTGGACGCCACTATGCCCTATGGTTTGATGTGTGTGTGGGAAAGACTCAATGACAACTGAAAATTCTGATTTCAGAACACAAAAGCTCCATCATGAGACAAGAACTAACCTCTCCTGTTGCAAAACACGTTCTTGAACACAGCCACGCAATCTCCAGCTAACATTTCCAAGATATTGAAAAAGTTAATGAAACACCGCAAAATAAGGAGGCAACATGTGGGGTTTTAATTACTATTACTGACTTAACTGTCTGAAGTTGAAAATTGTTCATCCCACATGGGGTTTGAACTTTGAGCCACAATAGTCTTTAGTTAGCATAAGTCATGAGCTTTACCAAGTGAGCTATCCAGACTGTTGTATTTAACTTTGTAGACCATATTATATGTATCTGCAGAGCCAGAGAAGTACTTGTCGTATTGACAGTATGTTCTACCCAAATACCACTTTCTGTCCAGATACTTAAAGGGATATTGTACACAAAAACTGCTTTCTATCCAAGTACTACTTCAAGTTTCAAGACATCACCCACTACTCAGAGGAAAAAATTACACCAATCCACCAGATGGTGGCGCTATAACAGCCAACCACCACTACTACTGCTGCTGCTGCTACTACTACTACTACTATTGGCTACTAGTGGCGGCTGTGGCTCAGGCGGTAGAGCGGGTTGTCCACTAATTAGAAGGTTGGTGGTTCGTTCCCCGGCTCCTCCAGTCCGCACGTCGAAGTGTCCTTGGGCAAGACACTGAACCCCAAATTGCTCCCGATGGCTGTGCCAGCACCCTGCGTGGCAGCTGGCCGCCTTCGGTGTGTGAATGGGTGAATGTAGGCACATTGTAAAGCGCTTTGGATAAAAGCGCTATATAAATGCAGTACATTTACCATTTACTATTCTTAGTACTTCTGCTGCTACTACTGCTACCACTCCCTCTACTACCAACACTATTACTACTACTATCTGACATATACCCCCCAAGTCACCGGAAGCTTGGACCCCGCATCGCCGCTTGCGGCTATATTTAGGGGTCCAAGCACGAAGTGCGTGGATCCCTATTGTATCTGTTCCGTTTATTATTATTCTTTTTTTTATTCTCCGCTAAAACAGTATGCACGGCAAAAACCGTAAAGGGTACAGTAGCCAGACTTTGCACATAGGTTGGAAATGTGCCCCACTACTCAGAGACAAAAAATTAGCCATATTGGCCAGATGGTGGCGCTATAACAGACCATTTCGCGTTATGGTCCATATCTTCTGAACCGTGAGGCGTAGAATCAAAATTCCACTTCGGCTGTATTCCCTGGATCAATACGCATCTATCCATATAGGCCACGCCCATTTGCGTGTGCCTAGATGTTCCGCCATCTTGGACTTTCTCAAAAAAAAAAAAAACGAACTCGTCCTAGGCCATTTGCCCGAATGAGCCCAAACTTTTTGTGTGTCATCTCTGGACTTCCCTGATTAAAAATCTTAGAAAGAATTTGGATACGTGAAACCGTCTTGAAATGATTAATGTTTAAACTTTTGTGTATTTACTTTTGTTCTTTTCCTGCCCTAAAAGTGTGTGGATCTCAGAAACCATACACCCCCCATCACCCAAACTTTCCACACAGGTTCACGACATCACCCACTACTCAGAGTAAAAAAATTACACCAATCCACCAGATGGTGGCGCTATAACAGCCAATTTCACGTTTGTCGGTCCATAACTTCTGAACTGCGAGCTGTAGAATCAAAATTCCACATCTACTGGTTTCCCTGGAGCATCATGTATCTAACACACTAGGCCACGCCCATTTCTGTGTGGTAGATTTTCCGCCATTTTGAATTTAATCAAAAACCTACTTTTGCGAGCTCCTCCTAGACTGTTTGGCCAAATCACACGAAACTTTTTCTGGGTTATCTATGGACTACCCCGACCTAAAGTTATTAAAGGATTTTGGATACGTGAAACCGTTTTGAAATGATAAATGTCTAAACTTGTGTGTATTTGCTTTTGTTCTTTTCCTGCCCTAAAAGTGTGTGGATCTCAGAAACCATACGCCCCACATCACCCACCTTTCTACATAGTTTCAAGACATCACCCACTACTCAGAGGAAAAAATTACACCAATCCACCAGATGGTGGCGCTATAACAACCAACCACCACTACTACTGCCGCTGCTGCTACTACTACTACTACTATTCTTAGTACTTCTGCTGCTACTATTGCTACCACTCCCACTACTACCAACACTACTACTACTACTATTACTACTACTGCTACTACTACTACTACTAGTACTGCTTGGAAACCGTCAGGTCACCGGATCTCAACCAAACTTTGTTTACTTGTGCACATACCAAGTCTGAATAAATGTGCACTATCTGACATATACCCCCCAAGTCACCGGAAGCTTGGACCCCGCATCGCCGCTTGCGGCTATATTTATTATTATTATTCTCCGCTAAAACAGCATGCACGTCAAAAACTGTAAGGGCTACAGTAGCCAGACCTTGCACATAGGTTGGAAATGTGCACCACTACTCAGAGACAAAAAATTAGCCATATTGGCCAGATGGTGGCGCTATAACAGACCCTTTTGCGTATTGACCCATAACTGCTGAACCGTGAGGCGTAGAATCAAAATTCCACATCTGCTGGATTCCCTGGATCAATACGCATCTATTCATATAGACCACGCCCATTTAAGTCTGCTAGATTTTCCGCCATCTTGGACATTCTCTCTCAAAAAAAAAACGAACTCGTCCTAGGCCATTTGCCCGAATGAGCCCAAACTTTTTGTGTGTCAACTCTGGACTTCCCTGATCTAAAAACTTACAAAGAATTTGGATACGTGAAACCGTCTTGAAATGATAAATGTTTAAACTTTTGATAAACGAACTCGTCCTAGGCCATTTGCCCGAATGAGCCCAAACTTTTTCTGTGTCATCTCTGGACTTCCCTGATCTAAAGACTTACAAAGAATTTGGATACGTGAAACCGTCTTGAAATGATAAATGTTTAAACTTTGAAACTATGTCATCACCGATGACAGTCTTGTGACATCACTGATGATGTCATCTATGATGTCATCTATGATGTCATCTATGATGTCATCCTTCCTCTACATAACATCGCGCGCACACACACACACACACACACGCACACATGCACACACACACACACACACACACACACACACACACACACACATGCACACACATATACACCTATACACACACACACACACACACACACACACGCCACACACACACACACACACACACACACACACACACACACACACACACACACACATATACACATACACACACACACACACACACACACACATACTCACACATATACACACATATATACACACACACATATACACACTTACACACATATACACTAACACTACTATTACTACTGCTACTACTGCTTGAACCCGGTCAGGTCACCAAATCTCAACCAAACTTTGTGCACTTGTGCACATACCAACTCTGACTAAATGTGCAATTCAGTGTCTATATTATCTGACATACACCCCCCAAGTCACCGGAAGCTTGGACCCCGCATCGCCGCTTGCGGCTATATTTATTATTATTATTATTATTATTATTATTATTATTATTATTATTATTATTGCCTATTGGTCTCCAAACAGATCATGGCTCTGTCCAGCAGCTGCATATAGCTCAACTCAAGCCCCTGTTTGGTCCAGGATAGAGCTAGCTAACTACAACATGATATATGTACATAACTGAACAGGGCATCAGTCAAAGGTGAAGGACACAGATAGATGATGGTTTATAGTGGGACTTACCCTGCCTGCCCCATTCACTTCAAAAGAACTGGACCCAAAGTCTGCTCCCAATGCAAAATTGGTATGCTGTGATGGAATCATCTCCTATCATTCTTTTGAGGTTCCTTTTGTGAATATTTCCCACCATGACCATACTTACACCTTACTTACACCTTACTTACACCTTACTTACACTTTACTTACACCTTACTTACACCATACTTACACCAGAATTTAATTTGGGCAAATTGGGGGAATGATGTCTCAATTAGTGCAGAGGGGACACTCTTCTCTGCTGCAGGGGCTTTGTGATTTAGACTGATAAGGCATCTGTGTCCAGTTGCACATAAGGTTAAACATTTTAAGGAAAACACAAGCACAAGATTTAAGGGTGTTTTGTGCAGCTGATTCAATTTTATGGACACCTTAAATCTGACTCTAAGGGAAATCTTAACCTAAGGTGCTTTGTGCAACTGGGCACTGGATTTTAACACAAATCTTGCCTTAGGTTTACAGGCAATGCACCAGATGCGTTACGGCTGCGTTGTGGATCCGGCAAAACTGCTGGATCGACTCTCGCCCATGTTATTTGATGGGCGATACATGTGGTACGGAAAAATTACGCACCTGTTCTATTTTTGTCGGCTCCCACATACTTCTGACAGTTTACATGAGTGTGGGTCTGTTCGCAGCCGTACCAGAGCCGTACTACGTCTGCTCTGGAGGCGGTATACATTAGCCCTAAGTCTCTCAATCTCCTTATCTTGTACATCATCTCCCTCTCTGCATCCCCACCAATCAGGTGATGACAGGTGAAGACGGTCTGCAGCACGAGTCAAAAGCAAAGAGAAAGAGTGAAACGCTTGTTCACCCTGCATCTCTCAGTGTACCTGAGGACATACAAGACAAAACACAAGGTGCCCGAGACGTTCAATAACCATAAAGCGTTTAAAAATCACCTTTCCTTCATGGAAGAATGCAGAAGGACTGTACTATAACGGCTAAAGCTAATGGCACTGCCACACAAAGCAACCATCCATCTCATCTCCATCCTCTGTGTTTGTGGGAGGAAAGCTATTTACCTTGTGTGACATGAGAAATGTCTTCATAATACAACAATAATGCAAAGCAATGATTATGAACATAATATTATTCTCCCTTTATCGCATCTGGTCGGGAAAATTGGAAGTCCATAAAATAAATAATGTTTACAGCAGAACTGCCTCGCTTGTAATCGGCTTATATGCAATTTACATAAAATTCAGAGTGCCATGCAGTCACCCTGATTATGATATTTAAGAGGAGCGGCAAATAAACACAGACTTCACGGCCAATGCTGGCACCCTGGGAGGAAGCCCTGTAACAGCCTTTGTCAACACAGTAGCAAAAAAACAGACCAGCTTCACCATCTTCATCATGCCAACAAAACATGAACACTGGGCTTAGACTGACATATTGGTTTGCCGATATATGGGGCAGATACTGGTGTTTGGTTAAAACTGAGATATCGGCCAGTCATGTAAAAACAGTGTGTAAAACCTAGCATTCTTTTAATTTATTTTGCTTCTTCAATTGTGAATTTCAGGGGTCAGCAATTATGTGACTGCAAAAAGATATATCTGAATATCACATGGAATATATCTGGAATGCTATGGCCCATTTACTTACTGTTCCCCCTCCCCACCCCGTCTGAAAGCTAAGGGCTGCATGGTTAGTAGGAGGGTGCAGGTGTGATAGCACCCCCTCTGAAAGCTAAGGGCTGCATGGTTAGTAGGAGGGTGCAGGAGGTGTGATAGCACCCCCTCTGAAAGCTAAGGGCTGCATGGTTAGTAGGAGGGTGCAGGTGTGATAGCACCCCCTCTGAAAGCTAAGGGCTGCATGGTTAGTAGGAGGGTGCAGGTGTGATAGCACCCCCTCTGAAAGCTAAGGGCTGCACGGTTAGTAGGAGGGTGCAGGAGGTGTGATAGCACCCCCTCTGAAAGCTAAGGGCTGCATGGTAGGAGGGTGCAGGTGTGATAGCACCCCCTCTGAAAGATAAGGGCTGCACGGTTAGTAGGAGGGTGCAGGAGGTGTGATAGCACCCCCTCTGAAAGCTAAGGGCTGCACGGTTAGTAGGAGGGTGCAGGTGTGATAGCACCCCCTCTGAAAGCTAAGGGCTGCACGGTTAGTAGGAGGGTGCAGGTGTGATAGCACCCCCTCTGAAAGCTATTAAGGGCTGCACGGTTAGTAGGAGGGTGCAGGTGTGATAGCACCCCCTCTGAAAGCTAAGGGCTGCACGGTTAGTAGGAGGGTGCAGGTGTGATAGCACCTCCTCTGAAAGCTAAGGGCTGCACGGTTAGTAGGAGGGTGCAGGTGTGATAGCACCTCCTCTGAAAGCTAAGGGCTGCACGGTTAGTAGGAGGGTGCAGGTGTGATAGCACCCCCTCTGAAAGCTAAGGGCTGCACGGTTAGTAGGAGGGTGCAGGTGTGATAGCACCCCCTCTGAAAGCTAAGGGCTGCAGGGTTAGTAGGAGGGTGCAGGTGTGATAGCACCCCCTCTGAAAGCTAAGGGCTGCACGGTTAGTAGGAGGGTGCAGGTGTGATAGCACCCCCTCTGAAAGCTAAGGGCTGCACGGTTAGTAGGAGGGTGCAGGTGTGATAGCACCCCCTCTGAAAGCTAAGGGCTGCACGGTTAGTAGGAGGGTGCAGGTGTGATAGCACCCCCTCTGAAAGCTAAGGGCTGCATGGTTAGTAGGAGGGTGCAGGTGTGATAGCACCCCCTCTGAAAGCTAAGGGCTGCACGGTTAGTAGGAGGGTGCAGGTGTGATAGCACCCCCTCTGAAAGCTAAGGGCTGCAGGGTTAGTAGGAGGTTGCAGGTGTGATAGCACCCCCTCTGAAAGCTAAGGGCTGCACGGTTAGTAGGAGGGTGCAGGTGTGATAGCACCCACTCTGAAAGCAAAGGGCTGCACGGTTAGTAGGAGGGTGCAGGTGTGATAGCACCCCCTCTGAAAGCTAAGGGCTGCACGGTTAGTAGGAGGGTGCAGGTGTGATAGCACCCCCTCTGAAAGCTAAGGGCTGCACGGTTAGTAGGAGGGTGCAGGTGTGATAGCACCCCCTCTGAAAGCTAAGGGCTGCAGGGTTAGTAGGAGGGTGCAGGTGTGATAGCACCCCCTCTGAAAGCTAAGGGCTGCACGGTTAGTAGGAGGGTGCAGGTGTGATAGCACCCCCTCTGAAAGCTAAGGGCTGCATGGTTAGTAGGAGGGTGCAGGTGTGATAGCACCCCCTCTGAAAGCTAAGGGCTGCACGGTTAGTAGGAGGGTGCAGGAGGTGTGATAGCACCACCTCTGAAAGCTAAGGGCTGCATGGTTAGTAGGAGGGTGCAGGTGTGATATCACCCCCTCTGAAAGCTAAGGGCTGCACGGTTAGTAGGAGGGTGCAGGTGAGATAGCAGCCCTTTCAGAAGCTTTGTAATCTAGCCTTAACTACAGTGACCTTTTGGATACTTTATACTATCAGACAATTCTGATATAGGATATTGAAATAGGCTAGAATTAAAATCTCCCTACACTATTAAATAAACAAATATTTTTAAATGTGTATGTTTCAAGTTTCAAGTTTCAAGTTTAATAATTTGTATAGCACCTTTCATACAGGGTTTGCAACTCAAAGTGCTTTACAGAGGCACACAGGCAAAGGCACACACGCCTTATTTAAAATCAAAAAATAAAATAGGATAGGATAAATAGGATAGGATAAATAAAAATAGGTTAAAAGTGGCAGTGGAAGAGCTGATTAACAGTCAAAGGCGACTGAGAACAACAGGGTCTTAAGATTATTCTTGAATGCAAGTAATGTCGGGGCATACCTGAGGTCTCTAGGAAGTTTATTCCAGCTAGTGGGGGCATAGTGGCCAAACGCGGCTTTTCCGTGTTTGGAGTTGATCCTAGGGATATCTAATAGGCCGGACCCTGCAGACCTGAGAGGTCTAGACGGCTCGTAGCGTGGGAGCAAGTCGGCGATGTAACCTGGACCAAGGCCATTTAGCGATTTATATAACAACAACAATATCTTAAAATCTATTCTATAGGACACTGGAAGCCAGTGTAAGGACCTAAGAGCTGGAGTGATGTGATCAGCCTTCCTAGTCCTGGTTAAAACTCTAGCCGCAGCATTTTGGATGAACTGGAGTTGTCCAAGTTCTTTTTTAGTGAGGCCGGAGAAAATGCTATTGCAATAGTCCAACCTACTAGAGATAAAGGCATGGATTAATTTCTCTAAATCTTGTCTGGACATGTAGCCCCTAATTCTTGCTATATTTCTTAAATGATAGAAGGCTGATTTCCTAATAGACCTATTGTGGGAGCTAAAAGTCAGGTCGGAATCAATAATAACACCAAGATTCCTGACTTGGTCCTTGGGCTTCAAGGATCGCGACTCGAGGAGCGCGGCAATTCTGAGCCTCTGCTTTTCTGGTCCGAAAACGATCACCTCCGTTTTATCTCCATTCAACTGCAGGAAGTTTTGATTCATCCAGACATTTATTTGGTCAATGCACCGGCAGAGTGAGTCTATTGGAGAGTAGTCAGCTGAAGAGAGAGCAATATACAATTGCGTGTCGTCAGCATAGCTGTGATAGGCCACATTGTTTTTCTGCATAATTAGGCTGAGAGGGAGCATGTAGAGGTTGAAGAGAACAGGCCCCATTATAGATCCCTGCGGCACCCCACAGGTCATACTAGTTATGGCCGATTTGTTGTTGCCCAAGGACACAAAGTATTTTCTGTCGCGGAGGTTAGGACCGCACCCGAGAGCCCAACCCAGTTCTCTAGGCTATCAAGTAGGATTGCGTGATCGATGGTGTCGAATGTCGCACTCAGATCCAGTAGTACCAGAACTGTACTATGGCCTGTGTCTGTGTTCATTCTGATGTCATTTATGATTTTGGTGAGCGCGGTTTCTGTGCTGTGATGCTGGCAGAAGCCTGATTGGTGCTTATCTAGAAGTGCGTTTGAGGTTAGGAATTTGTTGAGTTGCTGATAGACAACCTTTTCAATTATTTTACCTATAAAGGGAAGATTAGAAACTGGTCTGTAGTTATTGAGAATGGAAGCATCTAGGCTACGCTTTTTTAATAGGGGTTTGACAACTGCAGTTTTCAGTGACTCAGGAAACGTGCCGGTCAGGAGAGAAGTATTAACTATGTGCAGTAGGTCCGACGAAAGGCAGTTATAAACGTTCTTAAAAAAGCTCGTTGGAAGGATGTCGAGACAGCATGACGATGATTTAAGGCCTCGCACGGTTTCTTCCAAAAGCTTGGGGTCAATAGTATCAAACTGGGACAATTTTAACAGGCTAGGGATCGGTGGGAAGGATGAAGCCCCAGCATTTGGTAGCGTGGAGCCACTGGTATAGCCAGCCTGATATTAGCAATTTTGTCCGTAAAAAAGGCGGCGAACTCATTACACTTGACAGTGGAGAGAAGCTCAGGTGGTACACTGAGGGGCGGGTTGGTCAGTCTGTCAACGGTGGAAAATAAAGCACGTGCATTGTTCACATTTTTGCTAATGATGATAGAGAAGAACGATTGCCTCGAGCTTTTCAGTTCGAGGTTGTAGGATTGGAGGCTTTCTTTATAGATTTCAAGGTGAATATGAAGACCAGTTTTCCGCCACATACGTTCCGCTTTCCTACAGATCTGTTTTTTACATCTAACGGATGGAGATAATGTTATAGCCTATATGAATGAAACAACTAATTACAGTAAGCTTCGGGACATAATAACACCATGGGAATATTCACTGCGTAACTGCGCGGCAGCCCTTTGGTGTGTTTCAAATGGATTGTTCCATCAGCACCAATTTTTGTTAGTTTCTAATGGTTTATCTGAATCCGAACTGTTCATCCTCTAATTCTCTCCCTCTCTCTCTCTCTCTCCCCCTCTCTCACTCTCTCCATCTCTCTTTCTCTCTCTCTCTCTGTCCCTCTGGTTGCCCACTCAGCAAGAAAGAAGCTGCTGTCACAGACGTGACGCTGTGGCTTTTGAGGGTGGACATGATCTCACACATGTAAATACTGTTTTGGGCATAAATACGCCTATATGGAGGTTTGCGCGAGATGACGCCAAGCGCAGCTGGCCGACACGCTCACAATTAAGGCTTTGCGTGGCACTATTCCAGCGCAAAATGGGTGCTAACACCGCAAAATTACTGCCTTTGCGATGATAGAGCCCTAATAGTTTATTGGGTGAATTTGTGACTTATTTGTGGAAAAATGTAGTAATAGTTTTTGATGTGTGCAATTATAATGTTTGCCCCCCCCCCCACGATCACTAACCTTCATTATTATTATTATCTGCAAGCTCCCAAGATCGTTACTAACAGACAGACACCCACCTACCCACCTAGGCACCATCGTGCAACTGTGCACCATCGTCGGCTCACACTACATCACAATTGCTCAGTGACATCATGTCATCACTGATGACATCACTTCAGTCACAAATCGTGACTGACACCACCACACTGACACCGCCCAGAACCCACTTACCGAATTTTAACTAAGAGGATTGATTAATACAAAATATCATCTATCTGCAGCTTCAGTTTAAATATATCGGCATTGGCCTTCAAAAGCCGCTATCAGTCGAGCCCTATAATGAAAACCACTGCGTGACGAAATCAAATTGGCTCTAGAGCCACATACACCTAGCTCTGCCTCTGACCAGCAGCTTCCACATGTACACCTAGCTCTGCCTCTGACCAGCAGCTGCCACATGTACACCTAGCTCTGCCTCTGACCAGCAGCTTCCACATGTACACCTAGCTCTGCCTCTGACCAGCAGCTTCCACATGTACACCTAGCTCTGCCTCTGACCAGCAGCCGCCACATGTACACCTAGCTCTGCCTCTGACCAGCAGCTTCCACATGTACACCTAGCTCTGCCTCTGACCAGCAGCTTCCACATGTACACCTAGCTCTGCCTCTGACCAGCAGCTTCCACATGTACACCTAGCTCTACCTCTGACCAGCAGCTGCCACATGTACACCTAGCTCTGCCTCTGACCAGCAGCTG
Source organism: Poromitra crassiceps (assembly GCF_964638095.1). Taxonomy (NCBI): domain Eukaryota; kingdom Metazoa; phylum Chordata; class Actinopteri; order Beryciformes; family Melamphaidae; genus Poromitra; species Poromitra crassiceps. Next base: position 65,104,880 of record NC_139623.1, read on the forward strand.
CCACATGTACACCTAGCTCTGCATCTGACCAGCAGCTTCCACATGTACACCTAGCTCTGCCTCTGACCAGCAGCTGCCACATGTACACCTAGCTCTGCCTCTGACCAGCAGCTTCCACATGTACACCTAGCTCTGCCTCTGACCAGCAGCTAGCTCTGCCTCTGACCAGCAGCTTCCACATGTACACCTAGCTCTGCCTCTGACCAGCAGCTTCCACATGTACACCTAGCTCTGCCTCTGACCAGCAGCTTCCACATGTACACCTAGCTCTGCCTCTGACCAGCAGCTGCCACATGTACACCTAGCTCTGCCTCTGACCAGCAGCTGCCACATGTACACCTAGCTCTGCCACACGTACACCTAGCTCTGCCTCTGACCAGCAGCATCCACATGTACACCTAGCTCTGCCATACATACACCTAGCTCTGCCTCTGACCAGCAGCTTCCACACGTACACCTAGCTCTGCATCTGACCAACCAGCAGCTTCCACACGTACACCTAGCTCTGCATCTGACCAGCAGCTTCCACATGTACACCTATCTGCATCTGACCAGCAGCTTCCACACATACACCTAGCTCTGCATCTGACCAGCAGCTTCCACATGTACACCTAGCTCTGCCTCTGACCAGCAGCTGCCACACGTACACCTAGCTCTGCCATACATACACCTAGCTCTGCCTCTGACCAGCAGCTGCCACATGTACACCTAGCTCTGCCATACATACACCTAGCTCTGCCTCTGACCAGCAGCTGCCACATGTACACCTAGCTCTGCCATACATACACCTAGCTCTGCCTCTGACCAGCAGCTTCCACATGTACACCTAGCTCTGACCAGCAGCTTCCACATGTACACCTAGCTCTGACCAGCAGCTTCCACATGTACACCTAGCTCTGCCATACATACACCTAGCTCTGCATCTGACCAGCAGCTTCCACATGTACACCTAGCTCTGCATCTGATCAGCAGCTGCCACACGTACACCTAGCTCTGCCATACATACACCTAGCTCTGCCTCTGACCAGCAGCTTCCACATGTACACCTAGCTCTGCATCTGACCAGCAGCTGCCACACGTACACCTAGCTCTGCCATACATACACCTAGCTCTGCCTCTGACCAGCAGCTTCCACATGTACACCTAGCTCTGCATCTGACCAGCAGCTTCCACATGTACACCTAGCTCTGCCTCTGACCAGCAGCGTCCACATGTACACCTAGCTCTGCCACACGTACACCTAGCTCTGCCTCTGACCAGCAGCTGTTACACGTACACCTAGCTCTGCCTCTGACCAGCAGCGTCCACACGTACACCTAGCTCTGCCTCTGACCAGCAGCTGCCACACGTAGACCTAGCTCTGCCTCTGACCAGCAGCATCCACACGTACACCTAGCTCTGCCTCTGACCAGCAGCTGCTACACGTACACCTAGCTCTGCCACACATACACCTAGCTCTGCCTCTGACCAGCAGCTGCCATACGTACACCTAGCTCTGCCTCTGACCAGCAGCTGCCACATGTACACCTAGCTCTGCATCTGACCAGCAGCTGCCACACGTACACCTAGCTCTGCATCTGACCAGCAGCTGCCACACGTACACCTAGCTCTGCATCTGACCAGCAGCTGCCACACGTACACCTAGCTCTGCCTCTGACCAGCAGCTGCCACACGTACACCTAGCTCTGCCTCTGACCAGCAGCTGCACATCTTGGATCTCATCGTCTGGAGAATTGCTACAATGCACCCGATTCACCCACTGACATACTAGAATGAAGGCAGCTTCTCTGTCTTTTGCGGCTAGCGAGGGGTTAACCTTGAGTGAGAAGGGTGACCTTGCCTCAGATAGCAGAGTGTGGTGCGTATACAATCACACCGGATTCGATTGGGGAAGCCTCGTGTGTGTGTGTGTGTGTGTGTGTGTGTATATATGTATGTGTGTGTGTGTGTGTGTGTGTGTGTGTGTGTGTGTGTGTGTGTGTGTGTGTGCACGTGCATGTGTCAGCAGCAACAGCGTGGTGGAGCCAGGCTTTGTACTGGCCTCACATAGTCATTCAGCTGCGGCTTTCAAACAGATTTCCCCATTAGCCCAGGCATTTTACCCCCACATGTGGGTCAACCTCAGACAAACTGCAACAAAAATAACTCAATTGATTTTCTCTCCTCGGTATGTTCTGAATGAGAGAGAAAGAAGTCATGAGGAATTGTATGAGGGGAAAGTTTTGAAAATCACAGAAATATGATCCCACCAAAAATGCATATATATATATGTATATACATACATACATATATATATATATATATATATATATATATATATATGCATGTATATAGGGAGGATTGTTCAAACCATGCCCTTTTTGAACTCCAACTACTCTGTCATACTTTAAGCTAGGAACTCCATTCAAACTTTAAACGGGTCACCACTTTTAGTACCGGTACTTTATTACTCTTATTCAGCTTTTTTTTTTTTACATCCCTTTTGTACTTTTTGAGAAATTGCACTTTAAGTTTTATACTTTTTTCGACCTTTATAATCTCTCATTCAGAACAGATTGAGGACACACAATCCATTGAGTTTGTTTTTGTTGCAGTTTGTGGGAGGTTGACCCACATTTTTACTGGACTACACAGCAGACACTGGGCTCTATCTGCCGCCTGGCCTTAAATTTGCGTTTATGGCTTGGCCATAAAGCGGTATTAGTGGGCGTGGTCAGGCACATTCCCTAATTTTCCCTTGGCGCTAAACAGCATAATCTGCGGCGCTTACCATTTAACCACGCCTTTTTAAGCGTAGAATTATTCACAAGTGTTGGATCGGTTGTCTCCAGTAAACCAATCACATTCTTCCCTTCCAAGGTCCCGATCCACCGAGATACTCCAGTCTGGTAACTCCGGTTGTGGATGCATGCTGTCATCTCTTCATGCCAATTTGGATATCTAAGCGCATCACAGATCATAGCTTGAATAAAACGATTCAACCTACAGCCAGGCAAATACAGATCTGTTCAGCAGGGCTGATGGTCTCCCTGTACAATATCGGTGACATTCCTGATACCATCCACTTCCATGATCTTTATATGTTGTAAACACATAACATTCACAATAGTGAAAAGTGTTAAATATAGCCTACATTATGTAAAGTCATGGCATAAATGTGTTTATTGAAAAAGTACGTGTCAAGTAAGATAAGTCTTGTTGGAGCGGACATCTCAGTACAACTGTGTTACGGTTGTCACTCGACTATAACACGCATTTGCAACGGATATATATATGACCTGGATTACATGTATGTTTCACATAGGGTTGTGCTTTGATTTTTATGTTTTATTTTGTCCAATATTGAAATGTTCTAGAATTGCATGTTGTGTTAACATAAGTATGATTTCTATCTACCAACTTAGCCTACTTATCTGATTTGGTTGCTTTTTGTTAGGATGATGTCATCATTCCTACTGTGATGTCATAGATCACTCACTGATGATGTCATAACACAAGGTGATGTCATATCCGGGACCTATAAAGGTTCGGTTCTGCAAGTCCTCTGCAGTTGTTCATAGACTAATCTCACGACAACCTTCTGCAACAGTTCCCATCTTCGAACCTTGCAGACTCAGCTATCAAGTTCCACAGTTCCACAGTTCCACAGTTCCACAGTTCCACAGTTCTAGTTATCGAGATTCCGGGTTTACCAAGTGTGTCTTGGCCATCGAGTATCCGCACCTAAATCCATGTCTCACAGCAACCCTAACACTTTTTCTTGTCAAAATGTCTTAAGCCCCAATGCTGGGAGAGATGTATGTATGTGTGTGGCGTTTGGTATGGGATTCAGCACACTGAATAAGGCCTGGTTTTGAAAAGCGTTACCGGCAAAATTAACGCCAGTTGGGAAGATCGCTTTATATGGCTGGTATTTAAGGCCGAAACGCCCATTCTGGCCTATTCTGGCACTGCGCCACGCCTCTTCAGCGTAAAGAGCATTTCGGGGCGTAAAAACATGACAATGCATTTTTTAGTTTATCTGGTGGGTTTTGAAAGAGCTTGATAAGGTCAGGAGGTCGGAGATTTGTCCTGACCCAGAAATCACCAAAATTACAGCTTTTCACAAGACAACAGAGAAGTGTAGCCAGCTTCACCTATGAAAACTGCTTTTTTCAGCCAAAGACATGGTTTAATGTGATATTCCACTTAGTTTTAACATGGTTATTCGACTCTTGACCACCATGAAAACCAGAATATAAACTAAGATCACTGAGATCAAATGCAGCTGGACAAGTTTAAGCGTTCAGATTTTAACTTTCCATTCATTTGAATGAGGCCATGGAAATATACTGAAAACTGACATTTAACATGTTGGTGAAGAGATTCACAGTTACATGGGTAACTTCAACACTGTTATTTCCATTCATTCTCCCCGAGGTGGCATACAGAGAGTAGAGGCCCGCAGAGTGAGCGACTGAATGCGTCAGAGCGATCTGTCAGAGTCAGCTGGGCTCGGTCCGAGTGCAGATATCAGTCACAGCCTGAACACTGTCATTAGCTTCTTCTTTTTCATTATCCCATTTGTCAAAAGGGCAACAATCTGTCTGTGTCTGTCTGCATGTGGCTGCATCCAGCCATCCCTCTGCCCATTCATCTCCACCTGATCTCTCTGTTTGTCTTATTTTCTTTGTCCCGTCTTAGCGGGCCCCACCGTTCTACAGTATATTCTCTTCTATTATAGCCAGAGGAAAAGTGTTACCGCTCTGCAGTATATTCTCTTCTATTATAGCCAGAGGAAAAGTGTTACCGCTCTGCAGTATATTCTCTTCTATTATAGCCAGAGGAAAAGTGTTACCGCTCTGCAGTATATTCTCTTCTATTATAGCCAGAGGAAAAGTGTTACCGTTCTGCAGTATATTCTCTTCTATTATAGCCAGAGGAAAAGTGTTACCGCTCTGCAGTATATTCTCTTCTATTATAGCCAGAGGAAAAGTGTTACCGCTCTGCAGTGTATTCTCTTCTATTATAGCCAGAGGAAAAGTGTTACCGCTCTGCAGTATATTCTCTTCTATTATAGCCAGAGGAAAAGTGTTACCGTTCTGCAGTATATTCTCTTCTATTATAGCCAGAGGAAAAGTGTTACCGCTCTGCAGTATATTCTCTTCTATTATAGCCAGAGGAAAAGTGTTACCGCTCTGCAGTATATTCTCTTCTATTATAGCCAGAGGAAAAGTGTTACCGCTCTACAGTATATTCTCTTCTATTATAGCCAGAGGAAAAGTGTTACCGCTCTGCAGTATATTCTCTTCTATTATAGCCAGAGGAAAAGTGTTACCGCTCTACAGTATATTCTCTTCTATTATAGCCAGAGGAAAAGTGTTACCGCTCTACAGTATATTCTCTTCTATTATAGCCAGAGGAAAAGTGTTACCGTTCTACAGTATATTCTCTTCTATTATAGCCAGAGGAAAAGTGTTACCGCTCTGCAGTATATTCTCTTCTATTATAGCCAGAGGAAAAGTGTTACCGCTCTACAGTATATTCTCTTCTATTATAGCCAGAGGAAAAGTGTTACCGCTCTACAGTATATTCTCTTCTATTATAGCCAGAGGAAAAGTGTTACCGTTCTACAGTATATTCTCTTCTATTATAGCCAGAGGAAAAGTGTTACCGCTCTGCAGTATATTCTCTTCTATTATAGCCAGAGGAAAAGTGTTACCGCTCTACAGTATATTCTCTTCTATTATAGCCAGAGGAAAAGTGTTACCGTTCTACAGTATATTCTCTTCTATTATAGCCAGAGGAAAAGTGTTACCGTTCTACAGTATATTCTCTTCTATTATAGCCAGAGGAAAAGTGTTACCGTTCTACAGTATATTCTCTTCTATTATAGCCAGAGGAAAAGTGTTACCGTTCTACAGTATATTCTCTTCTATTATAGCCAGAAGAAAAGTGTTACCGCTCTGCAGTATATTCTCTTCTATTATAGCCAGAGGAAAAGTGTTACAGCTCTGCAGTATATTCTCTTCTATTATAGCCAGAGGAAAAGTGTTACCGCTCTGCAGTATATTCTCTTCTATTATAGCCAGAGGAAAGTGTTACCGCTCTACAGTATATTCTCTTCTATTATAGCCAGAGGAAAAGTGTTACCGCTCTGCAGTATATTCTCTTCTATTATAGCCAGAGGAAAAGTGTTACCGCTCTACAGTATATTCTCTTCTATTATAGCCAGAGGAAAAGTGTTACCGCTCTACAGTATATTCTCTTCTATTATAGCCAGAGGAAAAGTGTTACCGTTCTACAGTAAATTCTCTTCTATTATAGCCAGAGGAAAAGTGTTACCGCTCTGCAGTATATTCTCTTCTATTATAGCCAGAGGAAAAGTGTTACCGCTCTACAGTATATTCTCTTCTATTATAGCCAGAGGAAAAGTGTTACCGCTCTGCAGTATATTCTCTTCTATTATAGCCAGAGGAAAAGTGTTACCGCTCTACAGTATATTCTCTTCTATTATAGCCAGAGGAAAAGTGTTACCGCTCTACAGTATATTCTCTTCTATTATAGCCAGAGGAAAAGTGTTACCGTTCTACAGTATATTCTCTTCTATTATAGCCAGAGGAAAAGTGTTACCGCTCTGCAGTATATTCTCTTCTATTATAGCCAGAGGAAAAGTGTTACCGCTCTACAGTATATTCTCTTCTATTATAGCCAGAGGAAAAGTGTTACCGCTCTGCAGTATATTCTCTTCTATTATAGCCAGAGGAAAAGTGTTACCGCTCTACAGTATATTCTCTTCTATTATAGCCAGAGGAAAAGTGTTACCGTTCTACAGTATATTCTCTTCTATTATAGCCAGAGGAAAAGTGTTACCGTTCTACAGTATATTCTCTTCTATTATAGCCAGAGGAAAAGTGTTACCGTTCTACAGTATATTCTCTTCTATTATAGCCAGAGGAAAAGTGTTACCGTTCTACAGTATATTCTCTTCTATTATAGCCAGAGGAAAAGTGTTACCGTTCTACAGTATATTCTCTTCTATTATAGCCAGAAGAAAAGTGTTACCGCTCTGCAGTATATTCTCTTCTATTATAGCCAGAGGAAAAGTGTTACCGCTCTGCAGTATATTCTCTTCTATTATAGCCAGAGGAAAAGTGTTACCGCTCTGCAGTATATTCTCTTCTATTATAGCCAGAGGAAAAGTGTTACCGCTCTGCAGTATATTCTCTTCTATTATAGCCAGAGGAAAAGTGTTACCGCTCTGCAGTATATTCTCTTCTATTATAGCCAGAGGAAAAGTGTTACCGCTCTGCAGTATATTCTCTTCTATTATAGCCAGAGGAAAAGTGTTACCGCTCTACAGTATATTCTCTTCTATTATAGCCAGAGGAAAAGTGTTACCGCTCTGCAGTATATTCTCTTCTATTATAGCCAGAGGAAAAGTGTTACCGCTCTACAGTATATTCTCTTCTATTATAGCCAGAGGAAAAGTGTTACCGCTCTACAGTATATTCTCTTCTATTATAGCCAGAGGAAAAGTGTTACCGTTCTACAGTATATTCTCTTCTATTATAGCCAGAGGAAAAGTGTTACCGCTCTGCAGTATATTCTCTTCTATTATAGCCAGAGGAAAAGTGTTACCGCTCTACAGTATATTCTCTTCTATTATAGCCAGAGGAAAAGTGTTACCGCTCTACAGTATATTCTCTTCTATTATAGCCAGAGGAAAAGTGTTACCGTTCTACAGTATATTCTCTTCTATTATAGCCAGAGGAAAAGTGTTACCGCTCTGCAGTATATTCTCTTCTATTATAGCCAGAGGAAAAGTGTTACCGCTCTACAGTATATTCTCTTCTATTATAGCCAGAGGAAAAGTGTTACCGTTCTACAGTATATTCTCTTCTATTATAGCCAGAGGAAAAGTGTTACCGTTCTACAGTATATTCTCTTCTATTATAGCCAGAGGAAAAGTGTTACCGTTCTACAGTATATTCTCTTCTATTATAGCCAGAGGAAAAGTGTTACCGTTCTACAGTATATTCTCTTCTATTATAGCCAGAAGAAAAGTGTTACCGCTCTGCAGTATATTCTCTTCTATTATAGCCAGAGGAAAAGTGTTACAGCTCTGCAGTATATTCTCTTCTATTATAGCCAGAGGAAAAGTGTTACCGCTCTGCAGTATATTCTCTTCTATTATAGCCAGAGGAAAGTGTTACCGCTCTACAGTATATTCTCTTCTATTATAGCCAGAGGAAAAGTGTTACCGCTCTGCAGTATATTCTCTTCTATTATAGCCAGAGGAAAAGTGTTACCGCTCTACAGTATATTCTCTTCTATTATAGCCAGAGGAAAAGTGTTACCGCTCTACAGTATATTCTCTTCTATTATAGCCAGAGGAAAAGTGTTACCGTTCTACAGTATATTCTCTTCTATTATAGCCAGAGGAAAAGTGTTACCGCTCTGCAGTATATTCTCTTCTATTATAGCCAGAGGAAAAGTGTTACCGCTCTACAGTATATTCTCTTCTATTATAGCCAGAGGAAAAGTGTTACCGCTCTGCAGTATATTCTCTTCTATTATAGCCAGAGGAAAAGTGTTACCGCTCTACAGTATATTCTCTTCTATTATAGCCAGAGGAAAAGTGTTACCGCTCTACAGTATATTCTCTTCTATTATAGCCAGAGGAAAAGTGTTACCGTTCTACAGTATATTCTCTTCTATTATAGCCAGAGGAAAAGTGTTACCGCTCTGCAGTATATTCTCTTCTATTATAGCCAGAGGAAAAGTGTTACCGCTCTACAGTATATTCTCTTCTATTATAGCCAGAGGAAAAGTGTTACCGCTCTGCAGTATATTCTCTTCTATTATAGCCAGAGGAAAAGTGTTACCGCTCTACAGTATATTCTCTTCTATTATAGCCAGAGGAAAAGTGTTACCGTTCTACAGTATATTCTCTTCTATTATAGCCAGAGGAAAAGTGTTACCGTTCTACAGTATATTCTCTTCTATTATAGCCAGAGGAAAAGTGTTACCGTTCTACAGTATATTCTCTTCTATTATAGCCAGAGGAAAAGTGTTACCGTTCTACAGTATATTCTCTTCTATTATAGCCAGAGGAAAAGTGTTACCGTTCTACAGTATATTCTCTTCTATTATAGCCAGAAGAAAAGTGTTACCGCTCTGCAGTATATTCTCTTCTATTATAGCCAGAGGAAAAGTGTTACCGCTCTGCAGTATATTCTCTTCTATTATAGCCAGAGGAAAAGTGTTACCGCTCTGCAGTATATTCTCTTCTATTATAGCCAGAGGAAAAGTGTTACCGCTCTGCAGTATATTCTCTTCTATTATAGCCAGAGGAAAAGTGTTACCGCTCTGCAGTATATTCTCTTCTATTATAGCCAGAGGAAAAGTGTTACCGCTCTGCAGTATATTCTCTTCTATTATAGCCAGAGGAAAAGTGTTACCGCTCTACAGTATATTCTCTTCTATTATAGCCAGAGGAAAAGTGTTACCGCTCTGCAGTATATTCTCTTCTATTATAGCCAGAGGAAAAGTGTTACCGCTCTACAGTATATTCTCTTCTATTATAGCCAGAGGAAAAGTGTTACCGCTCTACAGTATATTCTCTTCTATTATAGCCAGAGGAAAAGTGTTACCGTTCTACAGTATATTCTCTTCTATTATAGCCAGAGGAAAAGTGTTACCGCTCTGCAGTATATTCTCTTCTATTATAGCCAGAGGAAAAGTGTTACCGCTCTACAGTATATTCTCTTCTATTATAGCCAGAGGAAAAGTGTTACCGCTCTACAGTATATTCTCTTCTATTATAGCCAGAGGAAAAGTGTTACCGTTCTACAGTATATTCTCTTCTATTATAGCCAGAGGAAAAGTGTTACCGCTCTGCAGTATATTCTCTTCTATTATAGCCAGAGGAAAAGTGTTACCGCTCTACAGTATATTCTCTTCTATTATAGCCAGAGGAAAAGTGTTACCGTTCTACAGTATATTCTCTTCTATTATAGCCAGAGGAAAAGTGTTACCGTTCTACAGTATATTCTCTTCTATTATAGCCAGAGGAAAAGTGTTACCGTTCTACAGTATATTCTCTTCTATTATAGCCAGAGGAAAAGTGTTACCGTTCTACAGTATATTCTCTTCTATTATAGCCAGAAGAAAAGTGTTACCGCTCTGCAGTATATTCTCTTCTATTATAGCCAGAGGAAAAGTGTTACAGCTCTGCAGTATATTCTCTTCTATTATAGCCAGAGGAAAAGTGTTACCGTTCTACAGTATATTCTCTTCTATTATAGCCAGAGGAAAAGTGTTACCGTTCTACAGTATATTCTCTTCTATTATAGCCAGAGGAAAAGTGTTACCGTTCTACAGTATATTCTCTTCTATTATAGCCAGAGGAAAAGTGTTACCGTTCTACAGTATATTCTCTTCTATTATAGCCAGAAGAAAAGTGTTACCGCTCTGCAGTATATTCTCTTCTATTATAGCCAGAGGAAAAGTGTTACAGCTCTGCAGTATATTCTCTTCTATTATAGCCAGAGGAAAAGTGTTACCGCTCTGCAGTATATTCTCTTCTATTATAGCCAGAGGAAAAGTGTTACCGCTCTACAGTATATTCTCTTCTATTATAGCCAGAGGAAAAGTGTTACCGTTCTACAGTATATTCTCTTCTATTATAGCCAGAGGAAAAGTGTTACCGCTCTGCAGTATATTCTCTTCTATTATAGCCAGAGGAAAAGTGTTACCGCTCTACAGTATATTCTCTTCTATTATAGCCAGAGGAAAAGTGTTACCGCTCTGCAGTATATTCTCTTCTATTATAGCCAGAGGAAAAGTGTTACCGCTCTACAGTATATTCTCTTCTATTATAGCCAGAGGGAAAGTGTTACCGCTCTACAGTATATTCTCTTCTATTATAGCCAGAGGAAAAGTGTTACCGTTCTACAGTATATTCTCTTCTATTATAGCCAGAGGAAAAGTGTTACCGCTCTGCAGTATATTCTCTTCTATTATAGCCAGAGGAAAAGTGTTACCGCTCTACAGTATATTCTCTTCTATTATAGCCAGAGGAAAAGTGTTACCGTTCTACAGTATATTCTCTTCTATTATAGCCAGAGGAAAAGTGTTACCGTTCTACAGTATATTCTCTTCTATTATAGCCAGAAGAAAAGTGTTACCGCTCTGCAGTATATTCTCTTCTATTATAGCCAGAGGAAAAGTGTTACAGCTCTGCAGTATATTCTCTTCTATTATAGCCAGAGGAAAAGTGTTACCGCTCTGCAGTATATTCTCTTCTATTATAGCCAGAGGAAAGTGTTACCGCTCTACAGTATATTCTCTTCTATTATAGCCAGAGGAAAAGTGTTACCGCTCTGCAGTATATTCTCTTCTATTATAGCCAGAGGAAAAGTGTTACCGCTCTGCAGTATATTCTCTTCTATTATAGCCAGAGGAAAAGTGTTACCGCTCTACAGTATATTCTCTTCTATTATAGCCAGAGGAAAAGTGTTACCGTTCTACAGTATATTCTCTTCTATTATAGCCAGAGGAAAAGTGTTACCGCTCTACAGTATATTCTCTTCTATTATAGCCAGAGGAAAAGTGTTACCGCTCTACAGTATATTCTCTTCTATTATAGCCAGAGGAAAAGTGTTACCGCTCTGCAGTATATTCTCTTCTATTATAGCCAGAGGAAAAGTGTTACCGCTCTACAGTATATTCTCTTCTATTATAGCCAGAGGGAAAGTGTTACCGCTCTACAGTATATTCTCTTCTATTATAGCCAGAGGAAAAGTGTTACCGTTCTACAGTATATTCTCTTCTATTATAGCCAGAGGAAAAGTGTTACCGCTCTGCAGTATATTCTCTTCTATTATAGCCAGAGGAAAAGTGTTACCGCTCTGCATTATATTCTCTTCTATTATAGCCAGAGGAAAAGTGTTACCGCTCTGCAGTATATTCTCTTCTATTATAGCCAGAGCAAAATTGTTACCGTTCCAGGAGAAATAAATTATAGGCTATCTCTCTGTCTCTGTGATTGCAGGGAGGCTGGGGGAGCGAGTGGGCAACTCACCTGCTCTCTCTCTCTCTCTCTGCAGCAGACTATGAGAGACACAGAGACAGAGTGAAGAGAAGTAGCGCTCAAAGTGTGTTTTATAACATTCCTCAGTAGAATCCACGTTTCCTTACTTGCCACAAGTACGGCAATGTTCGCTTGAAACAAGACATCTGTCTAAACACTTAGCGAAGTGCATGAAATACAGGCGCAGTTCTCCTCCAGGGGGAAAGAAATGGTCGGTGTGCAACGTTTTCCTATAGGTTCTAGGTTGGACGTCATGTTTCCTTGTATATTTCAACACAATATTTCTATTTAAATAAACATTTTGCTACATGTTGTCAGCGTCGTGGTTAACATCCATCCTCTTTGCATTCATTTGATCACTCACTTGAAGCATGTGGCACTACCTGGCATAGCTTTTAAGTTACAGCCCCCTGCCACTGGGGGTGCTGAAGCCCCCTAAGCACCCAGAGGAAAACTGTTTCCGCTCTGCAGTATATTCTCTTCAATTTAGCCAGAGGAAAACTGTTACCGCTCTACTCTTCAATTTAGAAAAACTGTTACATTGATTTGTTTTTTCCAGACTATAAGGATGTCATCATGAGGAGATCAATTTGCGACGCTCAAGATGGATGGACTTTTAAGTCTCAACTGTAACGTCAGCGCAGAACCCCCCCCAACCACCCTCCCCCCAACCCCCCACCCCACTCCCACCCCCATGAATAAATAATGACCTAAATTATTTAGTAGGTTTTCTCTGACATGGTTCCAGTCAGCGCTCTTGTTTGCTGAAGTGTTGGAACAACTCTGTTTTATTAGTAATTATAGACCATCTTGCGCAGCAATCAACAATCAGAGTTCATCATGGTCCATTGAACACGGATGAGGTGATAAAACATCAGTGTAACTTGAGAAGCTCGGAGTGGGGAGAGTAATCTGCCTCTGGATAATGGATTATAGATTCAATTTATTTTCAGTGTAAAGTGAGCCGGCATAGCGGGACACTAGAAGAAAATGACATCCGCTCTTAATTGACCATTGGTGGAGATGTGCAGCAGTGCGTGTAGACCGGCATCAAAGAGGAGTCTGAGAGCAAATCAACTATTTTTATTTAAAGCTCTTTCTCTCCCCACCTCTTCTCTCTCGTCTTTGTTAGCTAGGCCCTTTTCATAGCAACCATTTTGAGGTGGTAAACAGGATGTAAAGCAGGTGTAACCAATAACATTAAGCAGGGCCCTGGCAGTGGAACACCTAAATGGAATGGAACCATCATTAATGGTTTTGGTTGCACCTGTTTTACTTCCTGCTTTACCACCTCAAAACCGTTCCTGTGAAAAGGGCCTATAGCGATGCTTCAGCGCCGTGTTCATGTCATATCAATCATACCGTAAATATGAGCTGCTGGCCTGAGGAGACCTTTTTTTTTTTTTTTTTTATAAACTAGTGTGTCTCTCTTCAGCATCTGGACATCACACTATACTTCCTGTGTGTCTCTCTGTACAGCATCTGGACATCACACTACACTTCCTGTGTGTCTCTCTGTACAGCATCTGGACATCACACTACACTTCCTGTGTGTCTCTCTGTACAGCATCTGGACATCACACTACACTTCCTGTGTGTCTCTCTGTACAGCATCTGCACATCACACTACACTTCCTGTGTGTCTCTCTGTACAGCATCTGGACATCACACTACACTTCCTGTGTGTCTCTCTGTACAGCATCTGCACATCACACTACACTTCCTGTGTGTCTCTCTGTACAGCATCTGGACATCACACTACACTTCCTGTGTGTCTCTCTGTACAGCATCTGCACATCACACTACACTTCCTGTGTGTCTCTCTGTACAGCATCTGGACATCACACTACACTTCCTGTGTGTCTCTCTGTACAGCATCTGCACATCACACTACACTTCCTGTGTGTCTCTCTGTACAGCATCTGGACATCACCCTACACTTCCTGTGTGTCTCTCTCTGGACATCACCCTACACTTCCTGTGTGTCTCTCCCTCCTCCCCCTGTTCTTTCTCCTCCGTTGGGCTGCCTTGCCTCTGCGAGTGACGGCTGTCTGGATTGGTGGAGTGTTAAATTGCTCAGTGTGAGCTTGGTCACGGCTCAGCTCTCCTTGAGATAATGAAATGACAATTAATGGGAAAGCTGTTGCCATTCTCTCATTTGTTCACTCACTTGCTCACTTGTACATGGGGTGGGGGGAGGTGGGGTGGGGGGAGGTGGGATGGGCAGACAGAGACAGACTGAAAACTGCCCAGCGGACATTTTGACTTCAAATAGATTGTAGTCTCGCTTGCCAGACTATCTCCATTTTGTGCTGTATCAGCGCATGAGAGAGAGTCTGGCTCATCTTACTCTCACTCTGGTCTAGCTCTGTTATCTTTACAAACATCCACCGAAAGTACCAAGCAGGCCTGCTTTATTGCACAATCCAAATCTTCGTCAGAACTTGCCATTTTCAGCATGTAGGTTGCTAGCTTGCTTGCTAGCTAGCGCAGTTGTTGTTTCACAGCGGCAGAGGCATTTGAGAGCGACACGAAGAGAGTGGAAAGGGATTTCCCTTCGCTCCGACTTAAAGGGGCGCCGCCAATGGCTCGGGCTGAAACTGAGAACTCTACTACAAAGCATTAAATGGCCTTAGGCCAAAATACATCTGTGACTCGCTTGTGCCCTATTGGCATCCAGACCCCTCAGGTCATCTGGGTTAGGCCTTAGCGTTCCCAGAATCAAAACAAAGCAAGGTGAACACGTAACAGCGGCCCAACACGTAACAGGATGTGAGCTGCCAGAACTTCAGGAACTGTATAACCAGCGGTGCCTCAGGAGGTCCCTGAAGATCATCAAAGACACAAACCACCCCCACAACAGCCTGTTCTCCCTGTTACCCTCAGCTAGGAGTTACAGGGTCCCAAAAGCACGCACAAATCGCTTGAGGGACAGTTTCTTCCCGCAGGCCACGAGACTCCTTACCATACACAAATAGTGTAGTAGCTGTACTGTACCGTACTGTAGCTGCTACCATTACGTATGTCTAAATGTTTAATTGTATGTTTAATTAGGTATTATGCTATTTGCACCTGTGCAAACAGAACGCCAACTATGTTTAAGTATGTCTAAAGTATGCACATGCCATGTGCACCTATGTGCAGTGAATATGCCACCGTCTTTGACTTGTCTTATCACTCTACTGCCTTATTGCTTGTTGTGTCTCTTGTTTTCCTGCACCCATATGCCCTGTTATTTTGTACTATGTTGTAAACGGAGTTCACAGCACAATAATTTCACACGTGATACTTGTACTACGGAGTGACAATAAAAATCTTGAATCTTGAAGCAGCTTTTATCTTCTATGCTCCTCACCTGTGGAACAAACTTCCTGACCACCTGAAGTCTGCCAAAACTGTCAACACTTTTAAATCAGGGCTCAAAACATTATTGTTTTCTGCAGCCTTCAAATTATTCAAATATGTAACTTATTTTACTTCATTTATTTATCTATAAAAAAAAATGGCTGGTTTAGTTTTTAAAATGTCTTTTTGTTTTGTAATTTTTCTAAATTAAATTTCAATGTCAATATATTTGTAATTGTAAAGCTCTTTGTGTCTGAATGGTGCTATACATAAAATGGCCTTGCCTTGCCTTCATGCAGAAGGGGTGGTGACATGCAGAAGTCATGTGCTTGTAAACGGATAAAACGGGATCAAATAATGTAACGTTGCTCGGGAAGTCCATTTCCAATGTTTTAAAAAGTTCACGTGTTACAAAGTGATTCGTTGTATCTCCAGTTTGTTTCACTACAGAGGATAATGATGGGGGCAGCACATCATTTCCGGTAAGGTGTGTTGTAAGCAGGGTGGGAATTACACGGAGGCCATCAGGCCATGGCCTTTGTTGCTCCTCCCTCTGGCTGTGATGCCCTGAGATCCCTAAGGCCACTTTGGCAGTGCCCTGCTACCAGCCTGCTACTGTCAGTTACTTTAAAAGCGTCAGTGGTCTGAGTTGAATGTAGCCTGCACTATGCAAAGGATGTGTAATTGGCTCAACCTCTTCAATACAAACGGCCCCTGTACAGGGGGCTGCGTGAGATGAGTGGACTTCAGACGTTCCTAGCTCACGCAAGCAACGACCAATCTTAACTTGCAGCATATGAAAATGACGGGGAGAAACTCAGCTAAAATAATCTATCAAGCATTGCCACCCAAACACAACACAATTCAACCCTCAAGAGATTATATTGCCATGTAACAAAAACACGAAATCAGAGTATGTCCACTTTAGTGCTTCTGCTAATTTCACCACTTCAAGCAACCCACACAAACAAGTAGTCATTTGAAAGCAGAGACTCCGCTGATTAGTGATTTCAGATATGTCTGCCTCATCTCTGTGCAAAGAAAACTCAGCGAACTAGCAGCCAAAATGTAGCAAATTTAAACTTATCAAAATCATATTTCAAATATTTTTATTGATTTTTTTTCCAAACAGACAAAACAAAAACTCACAAAACGTAAACCCCCTCTTCCCACATGAAGACAAAAACTTATCAAAATCATAAAGTATGTCTTACCTTTGCTGTTTTGTGGTCAAAAGTTATATTCCAGCTCGAAAACACACTGCTAATGTATACTTCCATGATTCTGTGTTAGTTTGAAATGAGTCACGAAGGTCCTGGTTGTTGACATAATGATAAAAGGGTTTTTAGAGTGGAGTGTGCTATCTTCCTACAATATACTATCTTTGGGGTGACCTCTTTTTGCTTCGTTCTGGATCGTCATTGGTGTTTCTATGGTGAATTTGGGTGCCACCCCTCGATTCTCCTGACTCTGACTGGTCGATAGAGGTGTCGATCATAAAATTCGGCCAATGGGTTGCCGAGTTATCCATGTGCGTAACACGTCACTCTCAGCTGCGGTGAATTCAACATTGGAAGCAATGAAGCAATAGAGAGCCGCAGGGATGACGTATTTTTGTAGGCTGAATGCGGAAGTCCCGAACTTCCTGGTTCTTCACTGTTTCTGTCTATGGGATTTTTGAATGGGTTTTTGGCGTGATGCTTCAAATAATGTCTGTGGGCAACGCAAGTTTAATCAAACGCGAACCAAGGTTCAGCGGGATAATCTTCACACATGAGGACCACTTTCATGAGTTTTGTAGCGTAAATGCGAGCCCTAGAAGTAAAAAGCTCGAGCTAAACTAATCCAGAACTACACACTGTAGTGTCGCATACTGTAGGCTTCACGTCACGTCAGCACTCAACCTGGACTGTTGTTGGATGTGTGCACTGATTACCCCGGGCTGAACGGGGCTGAACCAGGTGAGGGAAAGAGAATTTCCGTGTTCGTCGTTTGAAGTGGTGACGTTATTGACGTATATATCCACATCGACTCAAAAGTGTAGTCTCATTTAGCCGTTTGCTAGCTAGCCGCCCGTTTAACGGCATGTAAAAGCTTCAAAACTCATAAAAGTGGTCCTCGTGTGTGAAGATGATGTTACTAAACACTGGTTCGCGTTTGATTAAGCCAGCGTTGCCCAGAGAGATTATTAGAAGCATTGCGCCAAAAACCCATTCAAAACTCCCATAGGCGAAAACTGTGAAGAACCAAGGCTGTTAGCATCGATGATTTCCGGACTCGTTACTGCGGCTCTCTATTGGACATTTGGTGAGTCCGCCTGGACATGCCTGTGGTAAAACATTTGTAAAACTGCTCAGGTTCACTGAGCAGTTTGCACAGCTACTTATCAGATATTACTTTACTAATTCCTATATGAATTGGGCTACTATCCCATGATTCAAAGGTGGTTTTCACTCAAAATAATGTTTTTTTAGGCGGAGATAAAAAATAATAATTTTCTGCTGTGTTCCAGATGAATACTCTGACACAGTAACACATATCTTGATTCTGACACTTATGTAGTAATCTCATGGGTCTTGGCTTTTTTTTGAGGGCAAGATTATTCATACAGCCCTTGTAGTTGTGAAGATATACTCTATTTATTTTGGGTAAGTCATTTCGGATAGGAGGCAGAAGAAATAGGGCTCGTGATGAAGACACATTTCAGAAAAATCGCTCTTCATGATGTCAATATGGTCTTTGTGCCCTGGCATGTGGCCTTGTGCCCTAAACAAATTGTGATGCCGAAAGCCAGATGGCCACGCCCCTAAAATGAGGAAATTCCCACCCTGGTTGTAAGGTGCTTGGGATTGGTTAGTGGGCGTTCTCACTGGTTGTCAGGTGCTTGGGATTGGTTAGTGGGCGTTCTCACTGGTTGTCAGGTGCTTGGGATTGGTTAGTGGGTGTTCTCACCGCCATTATAGCGACTGTCTTACATTTACTGTAGAAATCCCCAGATGCATGGTAGGTGGAGATTAGCAGCCAAGTGGCGCCGAAGCACTGAAGCACTGCAGCCCCATATCAAAGAAAGGTATATGCTTTATTAACCCAATGATACTTAAGTCCATACATGATTTAGCGTAGCCAGGGGGCTACACAGCTCTGGGCCTGAGATCATCCCTGACAGAATAGCAGAAGAGACATTTACTTGCAGAGAAAGAGTGAAAGAAGACTCTTAGGCATGTCATAAAATGTCTCTCCAATATGTGCTGTGAAGTGGAAAATCGAGCGACCCCCCCCTAAAAAAATAAAATAAAATAATAATAATAATAATAATAATAATAATAATAATAATAATAATAATAATAATAATAATAATAATAATAATAATAATAATAATAATAATAAAGAGAAAAAAACGACATTGCACAAAAACACAACGTGTAATAGGCCTACTTCATTTCTGTCTGCAGCCTGTTGTCCATCAATGCATTTCCCTCTCTAAGTCAATAAACGTGTTGGATAAAATTGCGAATATATAACCATTATCTCAGTCGAAGTAACTTGCTCATGAAATTGGAATTATGTGGTTTTGTGTTGTATGAGACTCTAGGCAAGCATTTGCTGTTGTCTTTCCATCAGTGCAATTAATTTAGCTGAAGGCAAACGCTAGTAAAGTATGACACAAAATTACATCATCTCCATTATGATCCTATGGTATTATGTGATGAAGCAGTGTAATCTAGTCTGCAAAGTCCCTGTTTGCCTGACTGATCAAGCTAAGCTTGTTGTGACTGTATTACAATGTGAGCTCAATAAAGTATATGTTGTGACTGTATTACAATGTGAGCTCAATAAAGTAGAAGCATTTCAAACAAGGAACACAAGTGAATGCAAAGAGTTCGGTGTACATGTGGGGCAGTTTACAGTACCTGATGGTGGTTGGCCTTTGCAAGCTCCTGATTGGCTATATCCACATTGGACGATGCAGTCTGGATGTAATCTTCAATACTGTCTGGAGAGACAAAGTGCAGATCATGTGGTCATTAATAATTAATTGGTTGGTTGGTTGGTTGGTTGGTTGGTTGGTTGGTTGGTTGGATGGTTGGTTGCAATGGTTGGTGTTAATCATTTTCACATATAATTGGAACAAAATGTGAAAAATGTGTTTAATCAACACAGATGATTTGCTTTGGATTTAATTAATTGTATCTGATTGCATACTAAAGAGTAGAAAATTTGAATAAACAAAATATTTTGATATCGCTTTTGATATTGTTTTTTTCAGCACACATCCAGTCGGGAAGCGATTTGCAGAATTAAACAATCTTTTTGACAACAGTCTGCATCCATACTGTATCCCTATTTTGAAATCCAGAGCCATCTCTGTATACAATAGCCAAAGAATACAGCTTGGTTGCCAAAATAAAATGTTGGCATTGTATGATAAGATAGAGTGCTTTTAATGAGCTGGATGGTCCAAAATATTTAGTGCCGCTGCATAAGACCTATATGATATTTAAGAGCTATATGCAGCCATCCACACTGGTGATCCAGATTTCTTGGCTTCACTTTTGAGGACCTGTCGTGATGCCCATATTTCTATCCACTCTATGCTGTAACCTCTCAAATGGCAATACCTATATTTAAGGGGCTTAAATTTTCCCTAAATTGATTTATCAACTCTTAATACTTTTCAAGACCCCACAGATACCCTGATACACACACGCACACACACACACACACACACACACACACACACACACACACACACACACACACACACACACACACACACACTCCAACTATCCAACTACATGTTGGATTTGTTATACCAGACTATGTTGAAGGACAAACAGATCTGCTGAGCATACATTGAACAGAGTCACTTGCGGTGTAATCCAACATCTTCTGCTTTTACAGTGGGCGTCTTGCGAGGACCAAATAAACACAGACACACAAACAAGCCCCGGGCGGATACTGAATATTTTAATCACTCCTAAAAACAAAATCCATGTAGTCTTTTGATGTGTACAAATGAACCAACGCCTCCCAAACGTCAGACAAGTAAATCAATGCCACCGCTGGGAAATTTCTGGTGCGTCTGCAGAGTTTTTACTCTATCTGCCTGCTGAATAAAATCGAGCTGAACCCAATTTTTTTTTTCATTTTAGTTCAAATACCTGGGTATTCCTTTCACCCATTTTTATAGTCTTTGGTATCACTCAGCCGGGGATCGAACTCACAACTTCCCAGTGTAAGGGCGGACACTCAAACCACAAGGCCACTGAGCTGGTCATAACAGTAATCTACAGTTTGCTGACATCACATTGCACTATCAAATTTCTACCCCATTTCAACAAATCATATCACAACTTGGCAGCTGTCAATCAATCTTTATTTCAGGAGAATTTCTCCTCCAAATGAAGGAGATGGCGCCCTAGTGTCTCTAACCTGGCAGAATTTCTAGCCCATAAACTAACTAACTAAACTAAACTAGATAACGGTAAATGTCTAAGATAGCAAAGAAATTTAACTGGCTCGTGAAAATCGCATTCCAGGATAACGTTAGTTAACGTAGTTAAGGCCGAATTCAGACCCCGGCCCCTCGGAGATTCCAGGCCGACAGGCTGCACCCTCCACTCTGCTCCACACAAAGGCAGCTGGCTGCCTGCGGCTCTCTCGCGTTGCGCCACAACATGCTGAATCCCACTCGATTTAGGGGCGGAACACGCCAGGATTGGCCAAAGCCAAATCCAGTCCCCAGAATTGTCAAATCAAATCATCGACATGCTACTATGGCCCACCTCTCAACCTGTCATCTCAGACAAGTTTTGTTTTTCAGTCTGAAACGTGACTCCGACCCACGCGCCACTTGGGCTCCGTTGGATTCATCTCGTCTTTAACTGTGTGTGCCTACACTGCTTACTGGTTGTCTATACTATGTGCCATGACAGTGTGCACAGGCCATGTGAGCCATAAGAGCACTAATCTTACTTATTGAGAGCATTCGCTACAAACGCCTCCACAGCACAATTCACTATTATTCATATCCGCCATTCACTACACCAGCTTTGTTAAAAGAATTGTTTTACTGCACGTCTTTTTAAAGGGGAAAGGTCCAATATTGTATGGCTGGACTTATACTGTGGTATGATTCCATGACTATAACTGCAGCAGGGGCAGACTGGGACTGAAATTCAGCACGGGAGTTTGAGATGAAGAGGCATTTTTATCTTTTTTTATTTTTATTCATTTTTATATTTAGCTTCGCAATACTTTGAACACGAATACAGTTTTTTGTGCTACCAAGAGAATCTGATGATGCTGAATACCTTCAACACACTTTAGGATGTCGTACTGACACCTGTCTCTTCAGTTTCTAGGCACATCACCACTGCACTGAATCCTGTGTTTCCCACATGATTTGAAGAGATTGTGGTGGTCACACCCACCAGGGGGGTCCAGGCCGGAAGAAAAATGTGTACATTTTAAGGTAAAATGCATCAAGAACTACACACCATATACCAAAACCACTTCCAGGGGAGAATTCAAGTACAAAGTAACATTTTGCTTGTATGCATAGAGTTAAGTAAAAAGGGTAAAAAGGGGTTCAAGCCTTTTTCCAACTGCAGTGACGTCACAAAAAAGTGGCAGTGGTTCTGGTACATGATCCAAATATATCCCTTGATATATATCTGCCAAGTTTAGAGATCCTGGACCCAACAGGTGTGGAGTTACGGTCCTTATTGTGTTCTACCACGTTCATTTTTAGAGTTTGTGTTGTCCCCTTTTGGTCAAATCGTACAATAGCATGTCAGAAATGCTATTCCAGATGAGGCTGAGAAGTTTGGAACCCATCATGCGAATGGACTTGATTTACCGTTATCACATGGTTACACCATAGACCCCTTTCACCAATGAAGACGAAATGTCAGATTTTGACTAGTACATCCTCCTTGATATGTCTGCAAAAGTCCCTTTTGCTCAAATTGCACAAAATTCACAAAATCACTGGTCAGTGATGATATCCGAATATCTCCCCAGTTTCGTGACAATTCGTAAATCGGTCATGAACTTATGACAATTTAGCTGAGAGGCCACACCCTCTCACAACTTTAAGGGTTAATATCTTCTAAACCAAAGTAGATTTCAAAAATCCAAAAAGACAACTTATAGAGCTTGCTCCATAGATGCAACCTAGTGATTTTGTTGGAAATTGGTCAAACTGTCTAGGAGGAGATGTCAAAAATGTGTGTTTTCCAAGCTTTTCAAAATATCTCAAAAACTTTCCAGGGGGACCTTGAGGGTCCCAATTAGAAAGTTGTGTGTGTGTGTGTTTGACAGCTCCTGAACTGCAGTCTCTCACAGCTCCCTGCTTTTTCTCTCTCCATCCATCCATTTTGGGTGGGAGCAACATACCAAACATTCATAAAAGCTTTCAGGTCAAATAATGATTTAAAGGGCCCATATTTTGCTAATATAATGTATTATTATTTTATTGTTGGCCTCCAGTAGAGTAACTTATTGCATCATTCATAGTTCAAAAAACTCATTGTTTATCTTGTACTGGCTCTCACTGCCCCCTTCAGTTCACCCTCTGTCTGAAACGCTCTGTTTTAGCTCCTGTCCCTTTAAGAACCCCCACCCTCCGGGAAATACTCCAGGCGGTCAGCGCGAGGAAGTTTGTGTTTGCAAACCTCAGAGAGCCCAGAGAGCTAGCGCTGTAGAAGCGAGTCTGTCTGTTTGTCTGTCTGTCTGTCTGTCTATCTATCTAGATAGATAGATAGACAGACAGACAGATGCCTAAACCTAACCTCCCCCAGACCCTAACCCTAAACTACGGGTGCTCCAAAAAATCGATTCTGAAAGGATCGCGATTCTTAATGCCACGATTCCTGGATCGATTCCAAACTCCCAAGAATCGATTCTTAAAATCGTAAAAAAAAAAAAAAAATTACAGTGCACCTGAACGCAACATGCAAGATACCGGCTGAATAAGTGTCCAAATGTTCATGTCATTTGTGTACTGTACTGCCACGGTGCCACCACCTCTTGCACTTAAGAACTCTGGTTAATGTATTCCCCCCAAAAGTCTACAGATCCCCCCAGCCTATAAATCCATCTTATCTGAAGAACATAAGGGGGGAATTCCCCCCTATTTTGCAAAATGAATTTAGGCCCTGACTGTAATACAGAAGTTGAATTTGAAGTTCAGCATTAATACATTTGTCATTTTTTGTCTTATATTTACCTTTGTGTGTTATTGCAATATAAAACTACATAATTGAGAATCGATTCTCGATTCTGGAATCGAGAACCGTTGGAATCGAGAATCGATTCTGGAATCGGATGGTGACCCCAGGAATCGGAATCGGATCGTGGGTTAGCTGGATCGGAGCACCCCTACCCTAAACCTACCTCTCCCACCCCCACGCCTAAACATAACGTCGGCATAGCGGGCGGACCCCGGGGCGTAACGTTACGGCGCCCGCGATACGTGATGCCCTGCTCGGCCAGCCGCCGAAGGAAATGTCCCGGCACAGCCCGGGCCGAGCGGAGCTGTAGATAGCTAGGGGGATGTTGATATATCAATTGATAGCTTGCTTGTTACGTCCAAGTCACGTTTGTTATCGATGGTCAAATTCGTTTTTGACAATCCCTTGTTGGGGGGGGGCATGACTAGAGAACATGGCAGGATGGAAGGTGCAGCCCACCCTACACTGCATGTGCCACCCTGCACTGCATGTGCCACCCTACTCTACATGTGCCACCCTACTCTGCATGTGCCACCCTACACTGCATCTGCCACCCTACTCTGCATGTGCCACCCTACTCTGCATGTGCCACCCTACTCTACATGTGCCACCCTACCCTACTCTGCATGTGCCACCCTACTCTGCATGTGCCACCCTACTCTACATGTGCCACCCTACTCTGCATGTGCCACCCTGCACTGCATGTGCCACCCTACTCTGCATGTGCCACCCTGCACTGCATGTGCCACCCTACTCTGCATGTGCCACCCTACTCTGCATGTGCCACCCTACTCCGCATGTGCCACCCTACTCTGCATGTGCCACCCTACTCTGCATGTGCCACCCTACTCTGCATGTGCCACCCTACTCTACATGTGCCACCCTACTCTGCATATGCCACCCTACTCTACATGTGCCACCCTACTCTGCATGTGCCACCCTACTCTGCATGTGCGACTCTACACTGCATGTGCCACCCTACTCTGCATGTGCCACCTAGGGGGGAAATGTGGCTGCCAAAGGGTAGTAAACTTTTTGTGGACCGACCGACCGACCAACCAACCGACAGAGCGACCTATAGGGCTGCTGGTTGCAGCCAAAAATGACTCAATTCAAATAAGCTACTTCACTCAGTCTGTGCTGTTTTTTATCATGTTCAAAGTCCATTAAGGTTCTCTTCCCATTTCTATACAGTGAAACAATATTGGAAATAGAATTAGGCCATTCCAAGCTAGGTTTTTATTCATGTCAAAGTGAATGTAGTCTGAATGAAAGCACTTCTGGAAAACAGAAAATACCATTTCTCCATATTGTGCATTATTCATTGTTCTAAATGTGAACCATCCTAATTATGAATAGAGCATTGGACAAAACTGGGCATTATGCTTCCATTCTTATCAAATTGGGCTAAGCCAGTTTGTGTGTGTGTGTGTGTGTGTGTGTGTGTGTGTGTGTGTAAGCCAGTGTGTGTTTGAAGACTGACTCTAAAGGCTATTTAAAGGGCATCTACATTAGCCTGATTGAAGGCAGCAGACAAAAGGACACTGCAACAAAAAGGTAGCAATTAGCACAAGTTATTGCTCCCCATTCTATTCCAGAGAAGCTAATCACACACACACACACACACACACACACACACACAAGCACACACACATGCACGCAAGCACACACACACACACGCGCACACACACACACACACACACAGACGGACCTCAGTGTTTTGCATAGTCAAGCAGCAATATTAATTAAAAAATATAGCGTGCCTACTGTAACTGTACAGTAAATCTATTATTTAAACAATCTCCCTTTAGGCTTTCTCTTGCCTATAGAGCGCTTTCAGGTGACATGCCACACTGCCTTAAGACGCCTTCACGTGAGAAGCGCTCTGCACTTTTCTCACCGTGAGGTCGAACCATCTGGTGAGCGGAGCATCAATCTGCAGGACATCTTCTTCTCCTCTGATTGGTTGCTCTCATGAGAGGGCAGTGATAAGTAGCCTCTGATTGGTTGCGCTCATGAGAGGGCAGTGATAAGTAGGTCAGCGTTGAGATATTTTGAACTCTGGGCGCAGAGCAAAGTGGCAAAATCGAGCTGTGTGTGTCGCCAAGAGGAGCACTTTGAGCAGCGCCGCTCTCCCCCTATAGGAAAACAACGGGACAGCGGGCGCACAGCTGTTTTACCGAGGTTCATGTGTAGGGGGCTTGAAGGAGGACATCAGCTCCTGGGCAATAGTGGCTGTGAAGAGCAAATTGCTTTTCTACTAAATCAGAATCAGAATCACTTTTATTGCCACGCAGTATGCAAAATGACATATGAGGAATTTGTCTTAGTGTCAATACTCAGAGATAAAGAAATGGGAAAAACAACAAAAAGACAATCACAACATTGCAAATGCAGTCCAATATATATATTGGACTACTTTGACGAGGTTAAGAATGACAGGTGATTGAGGTTGGGGGTGACGGATGGCTCGCCGGGCTGTTATCTTATGGCCTCCTTGCGTATTATCTATTACAAACATAAGCACCTTACCTCAGTGAGGCAATGAACTATTATTCAGTGAAAAAAAAAGTATTACAGGTAAAGAGCCACAAACATGCTGCTGGTTTGTTTCTCTAGCCCTTCTCTGTTTGTGGTGCTGTTGGAATGTGTATTTTGGGCAACTGAAGTAGGCAGCTGTACCATTCACTACCATTGTAGCGCTAAGCTAAGTAGCAGCGAGGGTCTGTACTGCTCAGCACAGTGACGATAAAGGCATCCACATTCTCCATTTACTGTCAGCAATCTATCTATCTATCTATCTTCTATCTATCTATATTTTATTTAGCGAATGCAAAGTCCTTAAGCCAAGCAGTTGCCTCCTGATCTGCTGGGTGACTAGTCCTCCTTCAAGTCTTTGTAGAGGGCAAGCTTCGATGATGTGTTGCATTGTCTGCTGCTCTCCACAAGCACACAGTGGGCTTGGGCTGCTGCCCCACTTGTGAAGGCTGGCCAAGCAGGGGCCATGTCCAGTCCTGAATCTGAGGGTTGACCACTGCCTCCTTGGGACGTTGGTGCCAGGGACCGGTAGAATGGGGTCTGACACCAGGTGTTTGTTTGGGACGTCCTTGGACTCCCATTCCTTTTTCCAAGCTGATTTGGTGGTGAAGTCAGCTGGTGGAGGGTTCTTCCAGATTGGTCGTCTAGATGGAAGACGAGCAGTGGGTGGGTTGAAGATGTCTGTGTGGATTGATAGGTGGGGGGAGTCTTTGGCCTTTTGGATCTATTTATATCATCCTGTAAATGGGAGCTGGGGCTCTGTTTGTTTCTCTGTCCCACTGTGATTGTCCCATTGTGATTTCATAAATCCCACTGTGACATTGTCTGCGATGTCATATATCCCACTGTGACATCATCAGTGATGTCATAAATCCCACTGATGGGAGGGGCATGGTGGTGCAGTGGTAAATGCTGTCGCCTCACAGCTAGAAGGTCCTGGGTTCGATTCCCACCTGGGATGCTGTGAGTGCTGAAGGAGTGCGTGCCCGTCCGCAAGTCAAAGGGCCTTTCTGTGTGGAGTTTGCATGTTCTCCCCGTGCCACCTGGGGGTTTCCTTCATGAACCCCACACCAAAATATGCAATATCCTGATTGCTGATGTGGTGCGTCCTCTGGTCATTAGGGGCGCCTGTTCGGAGGGAGGGGAACTCGTTGGAATAGCGTGATCCTCCCACGTGCTATGTCCTACCGGTGAAGCTTCCCCTGTCAGGTGAAAAGAAGTGGCTGGCTAACTGCCCATGTCTCGGAGGAAGCATGGAGCCAGTTTTCGGCTCTCCCCAGATTGGCAGAGGGTGGAGCAGCAACCAGGATAAATAAATTAAAATTAGCACTAATTGGGGATAAAAATGGGATAAAAAAAAAAAAAAAAGTAAAAAAATACCACTGATGACATCATCAGTGGTGTCATAAATCTGACATCAGTGATGCTGGTCTCATTGGCCACGCAGCAGCCGAGTTGCGGGCAAGGCCGTGCAGCGGCCGAGCTGCGAATGCGAGCTGCAGGGCCAGCTTGGCGAGCTGCAGGGCGGGCGAGCCTAGGAATGGAGCGCGCTCAGTGAGCGAGATCCCTAGCATTATAAAAGGGAACTAGGGCTCTGTTTGTTTGTCTGTCTGTCTGTCCCACTGATGACATCATCAGTCATAAATTCACTCTCACACACACACACACAAGAGACAGACACACACGTCCGCACCATTGAGCTATATTAAATATGGAGAGATGGTGGCTATCTCCGCCCAGCAGGGTTGAGTGAAGCTGAAATCCTGCCAGATCAGTGAACCAGATTCTGCGCAGTAGCTCCGTTGAGTTAGAACCTCTGTGAGGTCCCCCCCCCTCTCGGTCTTCTTATATAGAGCTGCTGTTTCTAGAATGCGCACAGTGCATTGTGTATTTATATACAGTCTAGCTCTGTAAATACGGCACTTTAAGTTGTAATATTTTTTGTCTCGCCAAAAGTAACCAGTAAGATTCCCACTATGAGATCAGTTTATCAAACTTACGCCTGTACGGAAATCTGATTTTCATTGTCGGAGATTGAGCTCGTAACAGCCAGACAAGTCAGACCTATAGTGTGGGTAGGGCAGCCAAACCTAGTAACGTTAGCCCAGTGCGTTAGCCAGGCTGCCTGGTCTCTTCTCTGTATATCCTTACAACAGCTAAGAGAGGAGCTTGTGAAGAATGAACATCCCCACAGTCAAAGCACTTCCCTGAGATATCATATAAAAACGTTTATTGTTTTACTACCAAAAATAAAACCTCCAGTGTCTGTTTGTATAAGCTAACGCTAACCCTTTAGCGATTAGCTAATGGCGGTTGTGTACACTTGTGTACGCCCCATTTTATACAAGGGGGTTGAACGTTATAAAACACATTTCCTGGCATACGCAGGCAGTTGGACAACCTGGTAAGTTCTGAAAATGTGTCTATTGTGTTAGTCCAGCTATCGTTATCGGTTGTTAGGTTATAGTAATATTAAGCCAACAAATAACAGCCGGCTAACACAAGCGGCTAATGCTAGCCTGCATTCGCTAAAACCATTGTGTATTAAAATAACCGATAAAGTAGCTGGAGTAACTAATAAAACACATTTTCTGAACGTACAGTCCCCAACCAACGTTACTTCCTCGCACACCAAGCTTTCTCAAAACAATGTCCTTTTTATTGCGGTCCATCGATATGTCTGGTCAAGCAGTACTGTGTCTTGTCTATGAAAAACTAACGCTAGATCTATAATATGAAGAGCCTGTCCAGCCAATGACGGCATGAGACTGGCTGCCACAGCTGTCAATCATCCCTTTTTATAAGTCAAATAACTAATTAAAAACAAACATCCGAAAAATTACCACTTGCACAGGCATTAGCGTGATAATGACTATCTAAAATGATACAAACCACCTTTGGAAAAAAGAAATACGTGTACTGTGATTATTTCGGTTGTGATTTCCCCATCACTAACATGGGGAAGCGGGCCTTGTGTACGGCAACCATTTTAGGGCATCCTCGTCATTCAGAGGTTTGGCTGTCATTCTGGGTCAAAATTATGTAGTAAGTCAGACTGATGTCAGAATTGGATTCCTCATGGTTGACTTACACTGGAAAGTGTCTAAATACATTGTTCTAGGTGCTCTGGTTCAAAAGTAAATTTTTCAACGTGGCACCAGTGGCCATCTTGGATTTGGCTATCTGGCAAAAAATCCCAGGATGTTTGGGAGGGACCTGGGGGCTATTTTAACAAAAGGTCCATAGAAGTCAAATAAGTCAAAACATCTTAGCCAGAGAGTGGTCATGGAATTGAGGTTATATTCTAAATTTCTTCAATTTCTAAAAATGTACAGGGACCCAAACTATAAGCATAGGCCTAACAAGTCTCATGCTTTTATGAAAAAGTGAACATCATTTTCACATATCATCTGGACTAACACACATAAATCAGGGTTTTGTCATTTATATGGGAGTAGGATTGTTTACAGAGTGATAACTATCAATAAGCTACGAGATTGGCAGGGTTATCATACCAAAATATAAACTAGAGACATGTAGGAAGACAAAAATACAAAAATGGTGCCGTCACCTTGGGTGGTACCGATTTCAGCATTGGGACATGGACTAGTATAGGACCGGGGCTAAAGACAGTCTGTCACACCACAATCTTTCAACTATCTCTCATTTTCGAGCCTGGTTGTTGTACAGTGTATATTTAGGCATTATTTGTGGAGAGTCAATTCTCCAATGCATCTGCATGATGCAGCCAGACATGGTTGACAGAAGATTTGTGACCCAACTGCAAAGCTTCTATATTTGGCCTATACCTGTGTGAAGTTTCATTCTTTTTGCCAAGTATGTGTCACTGCAGGGCCTGGGTGGCGCTTTATACATATCAGGATGTTCATATGAATTGCCACATACAGGGCACTGTGTGTAAAGCCATCGCATGTACTTCTCATCAAATAATCTAACAGCGTATTAAAGGTTAAACACTTTCCTAGCTTGTGATGAATGAAGCGCATCAAAGTCAAACTTGGTCACAAAGGTTGTCTTTGTTTATTGACTCAGGAACAACATAAACAATATTAAAACACACACACACACACACACACTTACCTATTGAATCTCCTTGTTCATGGACCATGCTGGCGAGGTCCTTCATGATTTGACTGACGTCCAGCATGTCTCTCTAAGGAGAGAACAGACAGTGATTAATCACACACTACTTTCCCAGATATCGGGCACTGGCTTACTCATAGATTCATCTAGTCCTGATCATAGACTGTCTAGTGTCTAGTCCTGATCATAGACTGTCTACTGTCTAGTCCTGATCATAGACTGTCTAGTGTCTAGTCCTGATCATAGACTGTCTACTGTCTAGTCCTGATCATAGACTGTCTAGTGTCTAGTCCTGATCATAGACTGTCTACTGTTTAGTCCTGATCATAGACTGTCTAGTGTCTAGTCCTGATCATAGACTGTCTAGTGTCTAGTCCTGATCATAGACTGTCTACTGTCTAGTCCTGATCATAGACTGTCTAGTGTCTAGTCCTGATCATAGACTGTCTACTGTCTAGTCCTGATCATAGACTGTCTAGTGTCTAGTCCTGATCATAGACTGTCTACTGTCTAGTCCTGATCATAGACTGTCTAGTGTCTAGTCCTGATCATAGACTGTCTACTGTCTAGTCCTGATCATAGACTGTCTAGTGTCTAGTCCTGATCATAGACTGTCTACTGTCTAGTCCTGATCATAGACTGTCTAGTGTCTAGTCCTGATCATAGACTGTCTAGTGTCTAGTCCTGATCATAGACTGTCTAGTGTCTAGTCCTGATCATAGACTGTCTAATGTCTAATTCTGATCATAGCCTGTCTACTGTCTAGTCCTGATCATTGACTGTCTAGTGTCTAGTCCTGACCATAGACTGTCTAGTTCTGATCATAGACTGTCTAGTGTCTAGTCATGAGACTGTCTAGTGTCTAGTCCTGATCATAGACTGTCTAGTGTCTAGTCCTGATCATAGACTGTCTAGTGTCTAGTCCTGATCATAGACTGTCTACTGTCTAGTCCTGATCATAGACTGTCTAGTGTCTAGTCCTGATCATAGACTGTCTACTGTCTAGTCCTGATCATAGACTGTCTAGTGTCTAGTCCTGATCATAGACTGTCTACTGTCTAGTCCTGATCATAGACTGTCTAGTGTCTAGTCCTGATCATAGACTGTCTACTGTCTAGTCCTGATCATAGACTGTCTAGTGTCTAGTCCTGATCATAGACTGTCTAGTGTCTAGTCCTGATCATAGACTGTCTAATGTCTAATTCTGATCATAGCCTGTCTACTGTCTAGTCCTGATCATTGACTGTCTAGTGTCTAGTCCTGACCATAGACTGTCTAGTTCTGATCATAGACTGTCTAGTGTCTAGTCATGAGACTGTCTAGTGTCTAGTCCTGATCATAGACTGTCTAGTGTCTAGTCCTGATCATAGACTGTCTAGTGTCTAGTCCTGACCATAGACTGTCTAGTGTCTAGTCCTGATCATAGACTGTCTAGTGTCTAGTCCTGATCATAGACTGTCTAGTGTCTAGTCCTGATCATAGACTGTCTAGTGTCTAGTCCTGATCATAGACGGTATACAAATGTGGAGGGAGTCACTGTGACATCACCCATTGGTTTGTGGACATTTCGAAGCTTCTAGCTTGGCGTTTTGGCCGCTGCAATCTTGGGGTTCTTCCTGTGGTTTCCCACAGAACCGCAGCTCTGCCTGCTATCACTGGACAGTGACAGCTCTGCCTGCTATCACTGGACAGTGACAGCTCTGCCTGCTATCACTGGACAGTAACAGCTCTGCCTGCTATCACTGGACAGTGACAGCTCTGCCTGCTATCACTGGACAGTGACAGCTCTGCCTGCTATCACTGGACAGCTCTGCCTGCTATCACTGGACAGAGACAGCTCTGCCTGCTATCACTGGACAGCTCTGCCTGCTATCACTGGACAGTAACATCTCTGCCTGCTATCACTGGACAGCTCTGCCTGCTATCACTGGACAGTGACAGCTCTGCCTGCTATCACTGGACAGTGACAGCTCTGCCTGCTATTACTGGACAGCTCTGCCTGCTATCACTGGACAGTAACAGCTATGCCTGCTATCACTGGACAGTAACAGCTCTGCCTGCTATCACTGGACAGCTCTGCCTGCTATCACTGGACAGTAACAGCTCTGCCTGCTATCACTGGACAGCTCTGCCTGCTATCACTGGACAGTGACAGCTCTGCCTGCTATCACTGGACAGTAACAGCTCTGCCTGCTATCACTGGACAGTGACAGCTCTGCCTGCTATCACTGGACAGTAACAGCTCTGCCTGCTATCACTGGACAGTGACAGCTCTGCCTGCTATCACTGGACAGTAACAGCTCTGCCTGCTATCACTGGACAGTGACAGCTCTGCCTGCTATCACTGGACAGTGACAGCTCTGCCTGCTATCACTGGACAGTGACAGCTCTGCCTGCTATCACTGGACAGTGACAGCTCTGCCTGCTATCACTGGACAGTGACAGCTCTGCCTGCTATCACTGGACAGGCAACTTCCAATCATGCCCGTAATGTAGGCTTTTGTATCATCTACTCTTAACGGGTGAGTTATATATGACCCCCCCCCTCCCCCGTACAGTTGTCATAAAGGTGAAATTAGCTATATAGACCAACCAGGCTGTACATTAATCTTGTTGTAAAGTCTGGAATTTTAACATGGGGGTGAATGGGGAATGACTCCCTTTTGGAGCCCGCCTCAAGTGGCCATTCAAGGAACTACAGCTTTTATTGCCTCCGCATAGGCTTCAACTGTCCAGGCCTGAGTGTGCCACCTGGTCCTGATGCACTGGAAATCAGATACATATTGCAATACGTTATGCAAATTAGGAACACAATGAGATTATTATTTTTTCAGTATGTACAGCTGTGGTTTGCTTGACTAAAAGGTAAATCGCAGTACAGAGTTTTAAAATGATTTCTCTGTCAGGGCACAGAATGGACCAGTGCAGCTATGGTTGACCGGAGCTAATTCTCCTATAGCTTTGAATGTGCACTCACTGTTTCTGCTCAAAGCAATGTGGAGGCTTATAAAACCTCTGTCTATCTCCCTCTCACAGGTCCCCCCTTCCCGCCGTGCCATGCAATCACAGCTGCGTTTGTGCAGCTTCACCCACTGGGCCATCCATCACAGGTGGCAGAGATTGCTGTGGAAACTGGCAGCCATCCTGGCTCTTGGCAAACACCATTTGGATGGAGCCAAAATGGCCCCTGGCAAACCTTGTGATGCTAAACACGTTTTTTTTTCATTCATCTGTGGGCAACTCTGTCCATCATGCTGTAATAGAATAACACATTTATTTTACCTGGCAAAGCGTCGGGCAATCGAGACTCATTTCATCATAATGACAGAACAGTGTGTAACCAATTTAGGAAAGAGTAGTGGAGGTGACTAGAGTGAGAGGTGGAGAGAGAGAGAGAGAGAGAGAGAGAGAGAGCGAGAGAGAGAGAGAGAGAGAGAGATGCGATGGGCCGATTGGGGTGTCTGCCTGTGGGACGAGAGGGCGGCCAGGCTTGGGGCCAAAATTGTGCCCTTTTCCATATTTCATAGGGTTTATATTCAGGCCACTCTACGCGGCCTGAGCTACTGGCATGGGAGCTGGGAACCAGGCTCTGGGTTTTCCATTACAGGGCTTAAAATTTGGCACGGGATTACGAGAATCGCGCATATTTTTGTCAATTCCCGCAGATTTGTAATTTATAATGCGGGAGAAGTCGCGCAATTGTTTGCGCGCCGATGTTTATTATGTTAAGCCGATGGTGCGGAACCAACGTTGGTGAATATACGGATGACTGGTCGGACACATTTGACTGTTTTGCTGAACCAGAACGTTGCCTCAGGCGTAGCCGGTATAGCGCAGTGGCGTAGCCAGACTTGGCACATTGGGTGTGCCACAGAAAGAGAGGGTGTGCCAGGGGTAAATTTGGGCCTTTTCAAGCCAGATTTAGAGGGAAAATGGCGACATCTAGTGGACAAAGAAAATCACTACATAGTGCCTTTAAGATAGGACGTGGAGGATGTCTCCTTCACATCAGTGCTGAAATGGCGGCAAGGCTGGCAAACAGCATCAACTTTAATGCTGTACTCTAGCCAACTGTATCTGTTGTACCATTTAGCTGAAAAACACCTACGTTTTCCAAAGAGTGTTCTAGTCGGGAAGAACGCAAGTTTGGTTGGCATGCAGGTTTGTCTACTGCAGAGAGATCTGTAGCGTCAGTGTCCTCTGGCTCTGCACAAACCTCGGGTGTGTTGTTGGCTGCGTTCCCCGCTGTTAACGTCATTGTTTCGGCTGCATCATCTTCTTCTCATCGTCTGTCTCTTCTCCACTGTACACCACCAATACAGGTGCGGGAACGGGTGCACTACAATCTGCACTTGTTGAGGGGGAGGGTGACAATGCGACGTTCATGCCTTTGCCGAAAAAGCTTAAAAGCGAGCTTTGTTTCATGTCTTCTTGATTTGGCGCTGCTGCTGCTGCTGTGCGTGCATTTGTTTACTTTACGTGGACGACAGCTTAACTAGTTTCCCATCATGCTCCGGGGCACATAGGTCAGCGGACAGTTGGACACTTAAGCATGACAGCTGATGTGTTTTGCAGACAAACAAAAAACTTTTTTTTACCCCATTTTTTTGGGGTGTGCCAGCTGCCTGTCTGGGTGGCATTGGCACACCCAGGCACACCTGTGCCTACGCGCCTGGTATAGCGTCCCCATTCGGCAAGCACCAAATATCCCCGCATTCAAAGAACGTCATACTCCCAGAGCTGGTGTAATCCATATAAAAAACCCTCATGTTTTACCAGAAATGAAACGTCCAGGTTTTGTGTTGGTCGGTGGCTCCAAAAACAGCCGGCTAACGTTACGGTGGCTAACCGGAGCTAATGTTAATTGCAGGGTAAGTCAGTCCCTCTATAAACCATAATATCTGTCCTTTCACTTTTGATTGAAAAATGCTTCCACCTGATTAAAGAAAACATGTAATATTTGATGCAATACATAAAAACATCAGTCAACATCACATAATGTATTTTCTTCAATCAGGTGGAAACATTTTCAATAAAGTGGAATGACACAGATAATGGTTTATAGTGGGACAGACAGACTTCCCATTCACTTCAAAAGAACTCTCCCCAATGCAAAATTCGAACAGCTTTGCCAGTAACGTGACAGTAAGAAAGGCAGATGTAACCAAATCTAACTGACATCACTATTGTGAACACAAAACAAAGAACACTCGTGATATAATGAGATGAGTGTTAGTAGTGTATCACTCAATACAAAAAATAAAGGCTTTGATAGAACCGAAAGCCTATGACTGCTTAGTCTGCAGATAAAACACAATGAAACTAGAACGACTGCAACGCGGACTTATGCCTCCGCATTAGTTCATTCTGGAGTCCAAATCGCCATTTGAGGCAAATTGGAAGAGATTCCGTCAAGGCGCTCCTGTGATGTTGCGTTACAGAGCTTGGAAATTGGGTGTGTGAGAGGTCACAGTGAGCCTGAACTTTGACCACCAAAATGTAATCAGTTCATCCTTGAGTCCAAGTCGATGTTTGAGACAAGTTTGATTAAATTCCGTCAAGGCATTCCTGAGATATCGCGTTAACAATCTTGAAAATGGCGTTCGAGAGCTCACCTTGACCTTTGACCTTTGACCACCAAAATCTAATCAGTTCATCCTTGAGTCCAAGTCGATGTTTGAGACAAGTTTGATTAAATTCCGTCAAGGCATTCCTGAGATACTGTATCACGTTAACAAGCTTGAAAATGGCGTTTGAGAGGTCACAGTGACCTTGACCTTTGACTTTTGACCACCAAAATGTAATCAGTTCATCCTTGAGTCTAAGTAGATGTTTGAGGCAAATTTGATGAAATTCCGTCAAGGTATTCATGAGATATCGCGTTAACAAGCTGGAAAATGGCGTTTGAGAGGTCACAGTGACCTTGACCTTTGACCTTTGACCACCAAAATCTAATCAGTTCATCCTTGAGTCCAAGTCGATGTTTGAGACAAGTTTGATTAAATTCCGTCAAGGCAGTCCTGAGATATCGCGTTAACAAGCTTGAAAATGGCGTAAGAGAGGTCACAGTGACCTTGACCTTTGACCTTTGACCACCAAAATCTAATCAGTTCATCCTTGAGTCCAAGTCGATGTTTGAGACAAGTTTGATTAAATTCCGTCAAGGCATTCCTGAGATATCGCGTTAACAAGCTTGAAAATGGCGTTCGAGAGGTCACAGTGACCTTGACCTTTGACCACCAAAATCTAATCAGATCATCCTTGAGTCTAAGTCGATGTTTGAGGCAAATTTGATGAAATTCCGTCCAGGCGTTCCTCAGATATTGCGTTAACGAACCTCATACGGCCATACGGCCGTACGGACGGACAACCCGGATCCATAATGCCTCCGGCCTGGCTATCGCCGGCGGAGGCATAAAAAGTCATAGTAATTTAGACTCAGGTGTGCATAAACTACAGGTTAAGAACTTCCTTTTAAATACAAAAATGTGAAATTATTATCGCTTATCAGACAGGAGAAGCAGATATTTGTCATTATAGTATCGGCTGAAAAAATCCCCCCCAAAGTCTATAAATCCCCCCCAAAATCTATAAATCCCCCCTGTCTGAATAACATGAGGGGGGGAATTCCCCCCCTGTTTGCAATGTGAATTTTGAGCCCTGCATTATGTCTCCAACAAGAGCTTTTCTCACCCAGTGCAACCATATCTATGATCTCCCAGTAATGGGCAAAGTCCTGGAGGTGCAGAAGCATCCCTCAACAAGACTGAAATATCTACCAACCGCAGGGGGCGCTGCTCTGTGGGTGATCTGGAGCTGACTGCCCTGTGGAGGGAGGCAGGCAAAAAACAATGGATTTCCCACACGATGATCAATAGGGTAGGCTATGGCATCAAATTATTCCTCGCTGCTTATGATGGTAGCATGGAGTCAGACATGTCCTCCATGCCAAAAAAAAAATGAGGCCAACGCAAGTACCACAAACTGCAGTTCCTTGAATGCCCACTTGAGGCTGGCTGCAAAAGCGTCATTGCCCATAGACCCCCAACGTTATAAGTTCACCCCCATACAGGGGGTGAACTTATAACGTACCCATTTATACAGTATATGGTTGCAAAAAAAGTCAGATTGTATATAAGTGAATGGGAAAACTCCTTCCTTGATTTATTACACTTTTCTAATGAGTTTATGGTCTCAATCGCTAGTTTCAAGTCTTCTTCAATACAGCATGATGTTAATTTTGTAAATTATGGTTCCTTTAGAGTAAAATAGACAATAAATGACTATGGTTTGGAGCGTGATTGACAGGCCACCTTTCCCAGTGATCGGCGATCACGGACCAATAGCAGGCGGTGCTGCGGCTCTGTGTGTATACCGATGAAAAGAACACAGTGAAACAAATGGAAGGCGCTGAGGGTTTGTATATTTTCATACGACTAAAATGTCAGGCGGCGATTCAGACATCTGTTCCATCTGACACAGAGGCCACTGCGGAGACAGCACAAACACAATTAAACTTGAGGCCAACATAAAAAGCCACAAAAACAAGGCCGCCAGCAGCATCTGATTGACACCTCAGTCACCAGCACCGCTTGCCTTGTGTTTTCCTCAATCTGTGTGACGCATGGCAGATGTGACCACTTCTGTGGGTCGATCCAAAGCTCTGCAACCTGCAGATTGTCTGATAGAGACGGGAGTGCAGAGAGACAATGTGGCGCCTCGTTCTTGTATGCAGCTCTCTTCATTGTGCTCAGACATAGGGCTGGGCGATATGACCAAAATCTCATATCCCGA
This sequence comes from Poromitra crassiceps, assembly GCF_964638095.1. Lineage (NCBI taxonomy): Eukaryota > Metazoa > Chordata > Actinopteri > Beryciformes > Melamphaidae > Poromitra > Poromitra crassiceps. The sequence goes on from NC_139623.1 coordinate 65,142,974, forward strand.
TATACGTCATTTCATATCCCGATACCGATATATATCACGATATAGCATATTTTCTGTAAATTCTATTTATAGTTTATATAAAGTTTATATTAAAATATTTTTTAATATAAAGTTTATATTAAAATTTATAGTTTATATAAAGTGACCATACATATACCAAGGTATCCTAGCTAGTGTCCTTTTCTATGCTGTGCTCTGCTGGGGGGGCAGCATCACTGTCATGGACAAAAATAGGATAAACAAAATGATTAAAAAGGCTGGCTCAGTGATTGGCCTTCCCCCTGATTCTTTGGAGATGATTATAGCCAAGAGAACAAGGAGAAAATTGAATTCTATTCTTTCTTATGAAGGCCATCCTTTGTTTAATGTATTTAATGCCCTGCGCAGTTCGTTTAGTAATAGGCTTTTGATGCCTCGGTGCTCTACTGAGCGATTTAGAAGATCTTTTGTCCCTGCTTCTGTAAAATTCTTTAATGAACACTGCTAGCCTTGCTTTGTGAGGCTCTCTCTCTCTCTACTGTATTATTGTTATTGTGCTGTATGTTACTGTTTCTTGTTTGTATCTGTACTCGCTCTGGTGGCAAACCATGTTTCCCCTCGGGGATTAAGAATAAACACCATACCATACCATACCATATGGCCATTTATTTATGTAGCAGTTAAACCAGTTAAAATGTTGTCAAACCTCAAAGGATACATGCATTCAGAATACAGATAAGCATGGCTATTCTTTACAACACAAATAATAATAATTAGTTGCAGGGCAGTAGAATGAAACACAAACTGAACCACACACCACCAGTTCGATTTTCAAAGAGGACACTAGCATTCACTAGCATTTGCTATTGATGTGTTTGATTTAAGCACTAATCTGGAATCATATCTAAAAGCGACCACTAGGCGGCAGTATTTCTTTAGTCAACGTCAAAATACCTACATGTTCAGTAGAAGAAGAATAAAACGGTAGAGGAAGAACAACGTGAACCAACAACAACTCACCCAGGGAAAGCTATAAGCTAAAGCTAACAATAGACGTTTTGTTGCCCTCAAGGGATTTCCTTGGGATGATGAGAGGATGGGAGATGTTTTGCCAGGTTTAACGTTAGGAGGACACATGCAAATATGGATCAAACACAGCGCAAATGCCTGGGTAGGCTAGTTGGACGGAGTGGAGGTAACATCTCCCTGCTCTTTAGCCTACTCACTGGCTGATTTGTGCCACTTATAAAGGGACGCAAGGGGCTTGTTGACACAGTCTGGTGCGTGTGTGGACTGTGGACGTGAGTAAAATGAATGAAGGAAGCACAGCGTCATCCAAATGACGGACAATATTGCCGTAGAGTGTGATTTGCAACACAACGATATAAACGATAGAGCATCATATCAGACGAAATACATTTTCTATCGTCCAGACGAAATATATCGTCATATCGCCCAGCCCTACTCAGACAGATATTTCCCTCTACAATACACAGAGATCAGCTGGCACGGTGGCTCAGTGGTTAGCACTGTTGCCTCACAGCAAGAATGTCCCGGGTTCGAACCCCGGTGAGTGCAGGTCCTTTCTGTAAAGAGGTTGCAGGTCCCCCCCTTGTTCGTGTAACCTGACGCTGCCAAATGGTTTGGTATTCACATAAGCATCTGGAAACGCACCAGCAGATCCTATATGTCACGTTCAAAAAGCTACATGTACATGACAGGTGACTGGATGAAGCATCTGTCTATTACCGTCTGGGTGGGCCAACTTCAACCAATCAGATCAACTTGGATATGATGTAGTAGATCAGCGCCGTGGAAGCAGGCCGAGTCTCGTGCAGAGACATAAATAATATGGACGTAGCTATCCCATTAAATTTATTTTACCTGGCGGAGTTCAAACATTGGCTGTCACCATCTTGATTTTTCGTCAGCAGAGTGGGAGGGAATGGGTTGAGTCTTTCCGCACCTCACGTGAGATGGGAGTTTCCCAGAGCTGCAGCTCCGCCTGCTATTGGTCCGTGATTGCCAAGCTGTGTGATAACTGGACAGGCGATCTGTCAATCACCCCCTTTTCTATCATCTATTTTACTCCAAACGGGTGTTATATAAAAATGTACCCCCCTTCAGTTGTTACGAAAATACACACCCTGGCATGGCACCCTGTTACGAAATTAGCTACAGTATATAGAGCAAAACCGTGTTTCGCCCCTAACTGGAAAGATGTTTAATCCTGTTACAAAGGCGGGCATTTTAACATCGGGAGATCTGCCTATACTGCCCCCGAGCCCAAGTGGCCATTCAAGGAATTACAGCTTAAACAAAGACTTCCACACGTTTCTGGGAAAGGGGGTGGGCTTGTCTCGTGCCGAGGCTAAACAAAAACAAACTGTGGATGTTGGGTCCAATCCATTCAAAAGAAAAAGAAGAAGAACTGCAGATGAGGATTGATGCTTATAGTTATCATGGAGGAATTGTATAACATTTGCTTTCAAAGGCTGTAGCAGGCCCCGTTTTAAAGTCAGAATGAGGTTTCTGGTATCATAATGAAACTAGAAGACTGAAGGCATCAATTGGTACCAACCATGTCATGCTAGCTTGTCAGGAAGGTGGCTAAATAACACTCCAAACACTATTTTTCACAGCCTAATGTTGGCAGGTGTGTGTGTGTGTGTGTGTGTGTGTGTGTGTGTGTGTGTGTGTGTGTGTGTGTGTGTTTTGAACCAGTATGTAGCCTTATGTTTGTTATTTCGCCTTTGTGATGCTATTGCATGGTAAATCAGCAAATCTTATTCGAAAACAATTGTTTGTATCCGCAGTGGAAGTGGTCCCTCGCAAATTTAGTTTGGTACATAGTAGTACTTGGTCTGAAAAGTTTGGGAACCGCTGATCAAAGACATCTATGTTAGGGTTAATACTCCTGTCAAAGACATGTATGTTAGGGTTAATACTCTTGTCAAAGACATGTATGTTAGGGTTAATACTCATGTCAAAGACATGTATGTTAGGGTTAATACTCTTGTCAAAGACATGTATGTTAGGGTTAATACTCTTGTCAAAGATATGTATGTTAGGGTTACTCCTGTCAGTCCCCCTGACCAAGGCACTGGCAATTGAACTGGAGTTGGTCCCCAGGCGCTGCACTGTGGCTGCCCACTGCTCCTAGTTCTAGGAAGGTTCCTAGTAGAGGATGGGTCAAATGCAGAGGATGAATTTCACCATGGGGATAATCATTTTTAAGAAATTAATTTTTCTGATTGTGTCTCAAAAGCAGGGTTGCCAACTTTGGGTTGGAGGGAGATTTTGATGGCATGGGTCATACGTCCGCACACTATTTAGAAAAGTATGCAGCTTACCCCTGATAAAGGCAGTCTATGTCGACATGCGTTGGGTTTAGCCAACATTAAATAAAGGCTTTTTAACTTCCGTGCAGACTGAGTGCCTTGGATTTGTGTAGTAGGGACCCACTGTCTACTACCTTATTCATATGGACAAGAACCCCACCTCCAATGAGCACCTTTCATTTTTTTTTTAATATAGTGTTCTTTAAGCCAAGCAGCGTTCCTTTTCTCTTTCTACAGTATGCAGCTTGAGCTTACACATGTGACGGGAGCACGCACACACACACACACACACACACACACACACACAGAAGAGGTGTATGAGCTACATGCAGAATACTGTCAGTGACGTCAGTTGTCCTTATGGAATGAATGAACATCACTCCACCGGCCGGTCTGTTCAGCAGAGAACAGCAGTGGCCACAAGTCTGCAGGAAACATGGCCGCCTATTTGCCTGTAACCCCACAGAATTTCTATCCCATAAACTAACTAATAACTTGGCCAATAAGTATGTAACATACAAAATAAAACAAACGGTAATGTCTTCATTTGATGTATGCATAGAACATGTAACTGGTTTGTTAAAGTCACATTCCAAGAATATTGTATTTACTGTGGCTCTTTACCATGGCTAGTCGACGCTCCAAGCCGGCAGGCAGTACTCTCGCCTCCCGGAACCCACTTGCTTATCGCCAGAGCACGCTCAATTTATAATAATAATAATAATAATAATACGACTTATATAGCGCTTTTCTAATTACTCAAAGACGCTTTACAAACAGTATAACATAAAACTTACACAAATACAGAACAAAAACAGATATGGGGGTTGCAAAATGAAAAAGGAAGGTGGAGGTAGAAGTCCGATATTGTAGGCTTGCTTGAAGAGATGGGATTTGAGTTGGTTTTTGAAAGAAGTGTGTGTGTCAGAGTTTGGAATTCCAGAGGGTTGGGGCAGCAATGGCGAAGGCTCTGTCCCCCAAGGTGCGGTACTTGGTCTTGGTGATGGGGTGAGTAGGTTAACATCGGCAGATCGGAGGTGGCGAGTGGGGGAGTGGCGATGGAGGAGATCTGTCAGGTATGAGGGGGCGAGATTATTGAGAGCTTTGTAAGTGATGAGAAGGATCTTGAAATAGATTCGGTGTTGAATTGGAAGCCAGTGAAGGTGTTGGAGGATGGGTGTGATGTGTTCTCTGGAGCGGGAGTGAGTGAGCAACCGGGCAGCTGAGTTTTGAACGTATTGTAGTTTATGGAGGACAGTGGAAGGGAGTCCATAGAGAATGCTGTTGCAGTAATCTAGTCTGGAGGTGATGAAGGCGTGGATGAGTATTTCGGCGGCTGAGGAGGAGAGGGTGGGGCGGAGTCGTGCAATGTTACCGAGGTGGAAGAAGGATGTTTTGGTGATGTTGTTGATGTGTGACTTGAAGGAGAGGGTTGGATCCATGTTAATGCCGAGGTTTGTGACCATGGAGGAGGGTGACTGTGTGTCCGTCGATGTGGAGTGAGAAGTTCTGGGAGGAGGGAAGGAGGGATTTTGGGCCGATGATGATGAGTTCCGATTTATTGCAGTTGGGTTTGAGGAAGTTGTTGTTCATCCAGGTTTTTATTTCAGTGAGGGAGTCCGTGAGGGTGGAGAGAACGGCAGGAGTGATGGTTTTGGTGGAGATGTAAAGCTGGGTGTCGTCGGCGTAGCAGTGGAAGTGTAGTCCATGGTGGCGGATGATGTGACCTAGGGGGAGCATGTAGAGGATAAAGAGGAGGGGACCAAGCACCGAGCCTTGAGGCACTCCATGTGAGACTGGGGTGGTGTGGGATTTGCAGTTGTTGATGGTGATGTAGTGAAATCTGTCTGACAGGTATGGATTTGAACCAGGAGAGTGCTGTGCCAGTTATGCCAATGGATTGTAGGCGACTGAGGAGGATGGAGTGGTTAACTCATTCATGGCCAAAGACGTCTTTGACGTCTTATCAGGAATAGCCCTCCCAGCCAATGACGTGTTTGACGTGTTTTTGTTTTTATTAGTGCAGCGCGTAGTTCAAAGACTTCCCCAGCCTGTGACATGTTATCAGGTCCCTGGCCATCTAAGACAAGCCGACAACACGTGAACAAACACATACCGCAGCTGTTGTTTTGAAATTGAGCAGGAGGAAAAACAGAAAACGGATAAACGCTTCCTTGTGCAGACAGGAGAAACGCCATTGAAACGCCCCTGACGGGTAATCCAGAGGGCGGTGAGGACGTGTTGAATAGCCGAGGGGAAAACGGGAACGATCAAATAGCAGGGAGGATAGGACAGGGAGACATGGACGAGGACGGGTGGACCAGAACAAAACAAAATAAACACACGAACAGCTAACAAGGCAGAAGCGGCAGTCACAGCAGCAGACGCCAGCAGTACTCAGACCCGGAAACAACGTAACGAAGATAAAACGGGGATCGTGTGTGTGTGTGTGTGTGTGTGTGTCTGTCTGTCTGTCTGTCTGTCTGTCTGTGTGTCTGTCTGTCTGTCGGTGTGTCTGTCTGTCTGTCGGTGTGTCTGTCTGTCTGTCGGTGTGTCTGTCTGTCTGTCGGTGTGTCTGTCTGTCTGTCTGTCTGTCTGTGTGTCTGTCTGCACACTCACTCACACTGAGTAAACTGTATTGTTGAATGTAAAAAAAAAAGCACTTCATGTGTATATATATATATATATTTTTTTTTGTCATTTGTGTCATAACGAATAATATTTACATGTCTGATGTCAATACAGTTCAAAATAAAAGAATTGAGAGCGAGTTCTGCCTGAGATTGTGCCCTTTACAAAAATTGCCTTTTCTCCTGTTTATCTTCTCAGGGAGACCTTTTGGGTGAAAACAGGGTGTATATAAATGGCTATAAGTAGAGTACAGAACATGCTAAAAGCTCACTTTTTTTTCCTGGTGAACCCAGAGACGTACATCTTCATTTTGAGGTATTGCAAATCACTTTGGTGCTAATAGATAATTTACTGTGGGTCTTGAAAGATGACCAACAATTATGAAAATCTTTGGCCTGTGCTAAATATTGGCAGTCCTAAACTGGCCATGAATGAGTTAATAGTGTCGAAGGCTGCACTGAGGTCGAGGAGGAGGATAATATTGAGGGAGCCGGAATCAGAGGAGAGGAGGAGGTCGTTGGTGACTTTGATCAGAGCAGTTTCGGTACAGTGGTGTGTTCTGAAGCCGGATTGGAATGTTTCATATATCTGGTTGGTGTGGAGGTATTGCTTGAGTTGTTTTGCGACGGCATGTTCCAGTATTTTAGAGAGGAGTGGGAGGTTGGAGATGGGTCTGAAGTTGTCGGGGTCCAGGCCAGGCTTTTTGAGGATGGGTGTAATAGCAGCAAGCTTGAGGGAACAATGCCAGAAGTGAGGGAGGAGTTTATGATGTCAGTGATGAGTGGGGCGAGACAAGAGAGACAGGTTTTGGCAAGGGTGGAAGGGATTGGGTCGAGGGGACAGGTGGAGGGCTTCATTCCAGAGAGTAAGTCAGAGACGTCAGATGTGGTTATGGGGGAGAAGAGGAAAAGGCAATGGTCTGTTGGTGGGGAAGCCTGCAGGCTCCGGGTTGGGGGTGGCAGAGAAGGTGGCTAGCTGGTTGTGGATGTTTTCGATTTTGGAGTGGAAGAATGATAGAAAGTTGCATTTTTCTGAGGTGAAGGAGGGTGAGATACTGTCCAAAGGTTTGAGGAGCTTGTTTATGGTGGAAAACAGAGTGCGGGGGTTGGAGGATCCAGAGTGAATGATGCTGGAGTAGAAGGTGGAGCGGGCCTTGATGAGTGCAGACTTGTACTGGTGGATGTGCTCTTTGTAGGCCAGGGTGTGTACAGTGAGTCCGGGTTTCTTGTATAAGCGTTCTAGCTGTCTGCGTTGTTTTTTGAGTTTGTGTAGTTCGGGGGTGTACCAGGGGCCAGAGTGAGTGAATGTGACGGTTTCTGTTTTTATGGGGGCAAGCTGGTTAAGGGAGGTAGACAGTGTGTGGTTGTAGAGGTTGACAAGGTCCATGGGGGCTGGGTTAACAGGGAGGATGAAGTCAGATATTGTTTTGGATATACAGGTGGAGAGGGAGATAGGACAGATGGACTTGAGATTTCAGAAGGTTATAGTGCGATCTTGTTTGGGTTTGGGGGGTGGGAATGTCGATGTCCAGTATGATGGCCAGATGGTCGGAGATGGCGAGGTCGGTATTGGAGATGCTGTTGATATGGAGGCCAGTGGTGCAAACCAGGTCCGGCTGTGAGTGTGGAAATGTATGTGTTGGGTGAGGTTGAAAGAGTTGAGAATGTCCAAAAAATCAGTTGCAATTTTGCAGTCGGAGGAGTCAATGTGAATGTTAAAATCGCCTAGGAGTAAAACAGATGGTGAGATTATAGACAGTTGTGTGATGAATTCTGATAGGTCGGACAGGAAAGAGGTGTTGGGTTTGGGAGGACGGTAGATGAGAGCGATGAGTAGAGGTTTAGGGCCGGGAAGTTTAAATGCCAGATGTTCAAAAGATGGTGCAGCAGGGATGGAGAGTGGTCTGGGGTTGATATCTTGATGGTGTATAGCAGCAGTTCCTCCTCCTCGGCCCTCAGTGTCTATATATGAGTATCCAGCAGGGGTGGTTTGGTTTAATGATAGATAGTCCACAGGTTTTTGCCAGGTTTCGGTAAGACAGAATAAATCCAGTTTATTGTCTGTGATGAATTCATTGAGAATAAGACATTTCTTGTTGAGAGATCTTGTCTTGAGTTTCAGGTGCTTTTGTTTTGAAGTTGACATGGAGGAATTGGGTATTGGGCGGAGGTTGATAGCATTCACGTGGGGGTTGTTCTGAAGACGTGACGTGTTGTGATGGAATGAGGAAGTGCGGGAGCTGTTTTGGGACCACAGAGATGGGATGCTGTTTATAGTGGTGGGTTGCGGCGGGAGCCTCTGTGGATGTAGCGGTGGCGTCGTAGAAGTCCAGAGTTTTTTATTGCCATGATGGATTCTGTAGGAGGATGCGTTTGGTGGTTTGGCTTGGAGGAGCTGCATGGATGTGTAGCGTAGCGCCATGGCCGAAATAGAGCTGGAACAGATGGTGGATGATGGCTGTGACTGGTGAAGTGACAGCAGATGAAGCATGGCAGATGGAGAGACGAGCCAGCCTAGGCCCAGGTTGGAAGCTGAGGGGAGCTATAGCTGGCTCGGGGTAGAAGGCAGCGGTCCTAGCCAGCGGGGGCTAACCACACCGGGCCAGGTGGTGGCCTATCCGGTGTCTAGCTTCCAGCTGTGTGGATGAAGTCCAACAGGCAACACCAGCAGACAGAGGTGAGTGCCTGAGCAGTAACGTTACTCTTACGTTATCCAGATGGAGGGTAGATTGTTTTGGCAAACAACACTGAATCAAATCATAACAAATCAAGATATTTGCCGAGAAAACTAACTTAAACTAACTTAAAGGAGAATTTCGGTTTTTTTTAACCTGGATCCCTCTCCTCACATTAATTATTATCTGACGACTCACCCAGTGTTTTCCGCAGCGTTTTTGTCCGTCTTAGGCGTTGTTTTGAGATCAATAGTGTCCAAGCCAGTCCTAGAATGGAGCTCCGTGGGGCCACGTGGCAGCGTGCTTTTCATCCATGTAAATAGACAGTTTTATTCCCGTTTTCTGATCCCTAAAGAACCATCAGACTGCTATTGTCCCCCGGGCTCTTTACAGCGGTAAAGAGCGCCGAGCGGTAGTTGTTACAGGCATCCCATTTCCGCCTGTCGGGTCAGTGAGACCAACTCTCGTCAAGTCCCGCGATACTTTCCTGCCGCTGGCCTGTGGACTGACTTGACGAGATTTGGTCTCACTGACCCGACAGGAGGAAATGGGATGCCTGTAACTACCTCTGAAAAGCGCCCGGGGGAGAATTAGCAGTCTGATGGTTCCTTAGCGATCAGATTCTGGGTGAGTCGTCAGATAATAATTAATGTGAGAGGGATCCAGGTTAAAAAAAAAAAAAAATCTCCTTTAAGCGGAGGGAGAAGTGGCAGCCAAGCGCGCCAGCGTCCTCTCCACATCCGCCATTTTTCAATGCACATGATTTGGAGGCGGAACACCCCAGGATTGGCCAACGCCAACTCCAGTGCCCAGAACTGTCAAATCAAATCATCTATTCTACATGCTATGGCCCGCCTCTTAACCCTCTTTCATCTCATGCAGTATCTGTTTTCTGTCTGATACGTCACCGTCACTCTCCTCCAACTGCAAACACCTGTGTGGAAACCAGCAGCTTGTTTGTTTATCTCTTCTTCCAACCATTCGTCAACAGTAAGTCCGCCAAATAAATTAAAAATTAACAACAAAATCCATTTTGCATCACCGCTGTAAGCTAGATGCTGCTTTCTGCACAGGTGGAAGCTCGTTCTACTATTGAGGTGCCAGGGACGAGAAGAGTCGCGAACGGGATGAGTGACTTTTGAGCCCCCGTAGCGGAGGAGGGGCGAGGTTTGTTACAAGGTTTAAAATCTATCCAGTTCATAATGAACATCAACAAGCAACACAGTATCATAGCCTATATAATCTGTTCCACCACAGTGACACACAAATTCATCAGCTATATATAGAGGCAGGAGTGCAGTGGCAGGTCTGTGAGAGATCCAGTGAGCTCCTCCACCAGTAGGCTATAAGTGTTATAATAATAATAATAATAATAATAATAATAATAATAAATAATAATAATAATAATAATAATAATAATAATGACGATAATAACAACATGACTGGCGAGAAACTGATGGCTCTGTACCTCTCACAATTGTGGTTGTTAAACCAACAGTAACCTGCTTTGAAAGCAACAGATGACAGGCGAACAGTCTTATGGTTAAAAAGGCTCTTAATTACTCTATTACTCTCTGATTGGTGTGCGATCCTTATCTCCGTGTTGGCCTCACTGCAGAGGGGTTGATTCTTTGTCCGAAGACAAGACCCGGTGTTGTGCTCGGGTAGACATTTCATCGTCGGACACGTGGTGGGATTAATGTCGGCAAAATGGCCGACAGCCTTAGATTAGCGAACAAGCTAATGCTAAGCTGCTGATGTTATCAGACATGATAGACATAAAAAATGTGAATCAGGGGTAGGGTTTGGGTTAGGGTTAGACCCCGAGCTGAGCACTTCCGGTAGGCCGAGCAGATTCTGTAAGCCGAATCTGAACGGCACGGCGGGGCTGTGGGTCTGTCTTTCTGTCTCTCCTCTCCAAACCAACAGCGCACAGCATGCAGGCAGGCATGGATCTACTGGCCTGGACACATGTCTGCCATTCACATTTATTTGCAATCCCTGGAGCCTAGGTATTGTGTCAATTACGCTATGTTTTATCACCTCTCCTGGTTACGATTTGAAATGCAAGTGGCCACTATTATCAGTGCACTCGCTTTGAAGTCCCATACAGTACGTGCACGCACGGGAGAGGGAGGGAGGGAGGGAGAGAAAGAGAAACTAAAGCTGCTTTCACACATGTCTGGAATTCAGGAGTTATCTAGAGGCTATCCGGATGGCTGTCATGTGTGAACAGATTTTCGTGGCTCATGCGCGCTCCCGCGAGCCTCCTCCTAGACGGAGGGAAGTGTACCCCCAGCCGTAGTCGCAGAAGCGGATTGTCCCCCCCCCCCTCCAGAGCTCCATGAAGTAGTCAGCTCAGTGAGTGCATGAGGACAGAGACATCGTGACAGATTATTATTATATAAATAGTCGATGTGAATGAGCGAGCAAAAAACACATCATGTAATTTGGTTTCGAAATGAAGCTCAAAACTGCTCCGTGTGCGACAGCCAACATGTTGCTGGATTGCTGGATTGAAAGGCTCATGGCTCTGATCTGATTTCATGTCTGCTTCGCACAGCACACACATTTAATAAGCATTTTTGGACACGAGGGTCGTCCCGCTTCCCAGTATTGGACATCGCTAGGTAGGGTATCTGGATCTGGTTGCGTCCATGCCTTTGATTTAACGTTTACACAGCGTTTGTGAAGATTCAATGGCAGAACCGCAAATTCCAAGTAGCGTCAAGTCAGGCAGTATAAAACGAAAACTTCCGGGTATAACCTTCGCAATAATGGCAATTAAATAAAGTAAATGCACGTGTAATGTTTTTTTGTGTGTGTTTCGAAAGATACAGAACGGAGATAAACTGGAAGAATATCTGCTCCCTTCGAAAAGTCAATTTTAACCCGTAGTGAGTCGACATTCTGATTTTTTGTTACTAAGTAATAGATCCCTTATACAGCTGTCAACATTGGAGCTGCGCACGCATCGTGTAGGCAAAAAGCTGTGAGTCCAGCATTGACAGACACAGAGAACTGTGTAAAATCCCCGCTCTCAGGACTGCTCTGTGCCCATCTGCGACACAGTTAGATTTTAGTTTTAAAATGCAGTTCTCGGCTAGTGATAAGCAATGTTATGCATCGAAATTAACGCTGTTTAATGGGATATGTCTTACAGACCCATACGCACTGGCGCTGTCAATTGGCCAAGCCTAGTGGCCAGCAATACATATCGTGCATTCCTTTATAACTGGGGATAGCGTAGATAATTTATTCTGTAACTTGCAAAGATATATTGTTATGTTGATAATGCACACAACTCAATAATGACATTATGTAACGTTACTTGGTCGTTAACTAACCGAGCGATGTGGCTGAGCAGCCTACAGTTTCAGGCAGCTTACCTGAATATGAAGAGCACTACAAAGTCGGGCATTTTTAATGATGTCCTCGTTCCAATCAGTTCAACTCAATAATGAATGACATTATTTAACGTTACTTGGTTGTTAACTAACCGAGCGATGTGGCTGTTACTAGCAGCCTACTACAGCTTACCTGATATGAAATGAGCGAGCACTGCAAAGTCGGGCATTTTTAACGATTTCCTCTTTCGGCTTGCAACCAAAGACACCTACGGTTAGCATTAAAAGCAGTATGAGTTGACGGGATTCGGTAAAACTTTAGTCCTTGCTTTGTTGATAGTGTAACAGACTGTTCAGTGTTGTGTTGTGTTCTATTGCGTGTGTGCGAGGCTGTGTATGTTCCCTTGAGTTGCGTAGAACAGGATATGTGGGGAGAAGCTTGTTATAACGTTACAGCCTGGCTCTATCGTTTATTATTTTATTAACCAAGTGTGAATAGGCAGACCCGAATACTCTGCTACAATAGCTTTCCGATTCTGGCATCGCACTGCACAACACGAAGACATGTCTTGCTCGAATAGTTTTCGGGCCACTGGAAAACTACTTGACAGGGCTGCGCGGAGTCTGTCTTTCTGCCTCTGTCTTGCGCATCTGACGCTGCTTGTTGTCATTGTGACGTAGGCATATAAGGGGTCTATACAAAATTTATTTTATTTTGAAGGTAAAAACATCTAGCTTCCTGTATTCTGTATAATTCTAGTAGGTTTGATGCATTTTAGGACTGAACATAGCAAAGACCTGTTTTGTTTGTAGTGCTTGCGACTCGAGGAAATTGATGCATCTGGGCGTGAGTTGTAGGGTTGTTTAATTAATTACTAACGTTATGCGCAAGCGATTATATGCCGTGAACGTTAGGCAGTTATCGCCCATTATGTATTTTTAGTTTTCACAACTCCCCATTGTGTGGTCATGCCCAAATTCCCCCACCCCCGCCCCCGCCCCCTCTCTACTTTACAAACTCTGCGGAGGTGCTACTCATGTGAGAATGCAACATGCCTCATGTGTGAAAGGGTACACTTCACGTATCATCCGGGGCAGGCTCAGTGGGGAGCAACCCTCACCTGATCCGGAGTTCATGTGTGAAAATAGCTTAAGGAAAGAGAGAGAGGGATAGAGAGACTAGAGAGAAAGAAAGAGATACGGAGAAAGATAGAGTAATGCCACTTTCAGACATGAACTCTGGATTATCTCAGGGTAGCTTTCCCTGACCATTACCCGGGCGTTACCTGAAGTATACCTTTTGTATGAGGCATTGTTGCTTTCACACATGTGGAACATGTGTGGAGTAGAGAGGGGGCGGGGTGGGGTGTTTTTACCTTCAAAATAAACGGAGCAAAAGCTTCGGAGGAGGGAAAACCCGACTGAATCAAAAGAAAATAACTCCCGCACACTGTCTCCAAATGCAAAAAGTTTATTCAACAGAAAAGAATAACGTTTCGGTCCTAAGACCTTCTTCAGAATCGTAAGAAGGTCTTAAGACCGAAATGGGGTGGGGTGTTTTTACCTTCAAAATAAATGGAGCAAAAGCTTCTGCACACCTAAATGACAGGTGCGTCGGAGGAGGGAAAACCCGACTGAATCAAAAGAAAATAACTGTCTCACACTGTCTCCAAATGCAAAAAGTGTAATGAACAGAAAATAATAACGTTTCGGTCCTAAGACCTTCTTCAGAATCTGAAGTTATTATTTTCTGTTAAATAACCTTCAAAATAAATGCAATAATGTATTACTTGGTAAACAAAAAACAGAACAGTCGACTCAGTATGGGTTAAAATTGACTTTTCGAAGGCAGCAGATATTCTTCCAGTTTATCTCTGTTCTGTATCTTTCGGATCACACACACAAAACATTACACGTGCATTTACTTTATTTAATTGCCATTATTGTGAAGATTGTAACCGGAAGTTTCCTTTTTAGACCGACTGACTTCACACTGCTTGGAGTTGGTGATGACATTTGCGGCTCTGCACGTGAATCGTTCACAAACGCTGTGTATAAATATGAAATCTGAGCCAAGAACATGACCAGATACAGATATCCTACCTAGTGATGTCCAATACTGGGAAGCAAGATGACCCTCGCGTCCAAAAATGCTCTATTTTGAAGGTGGTGTGCTGCGTGAAGCTTTGCACAAATAGAGCAAAGCTAGGGTTTCAATCAAGCAACACGTCGCCTGTTGGCTGACACACGGAGCAGGTTCGAGCTTCATTTGGAAAAACTGAAACTGCATGATGCTTGCTCGCCGGCTCATTCACATCGACTATATAATAATCTCTCTCTCTCTCACAGCCCACCTCCTCTCCCACTCACTGAGCTCAGCTATGACACAGAGCTCTGAGGTGTGGGGACCAACCCGCCTCTGTGACTAGGCACAAGCTAGTCACAGATCCTAGTCACAGATCCGAGTGAAAGGAGCGTCTCGGGATCATGCACAACTCGTCCAATTGTGTTCATACATACATGATACATCGCCACCCGGGTAGCATCTATAACTCCTGAATTCCAGGCATGTCTGAAAGGGGTTAAGGACTACTCCTGCTCTGAATGTAGCGACTGCAGTCAGTCTTACTTGGTGTGAGAATTGTTTGGGCAGAGTGAGCGCGTGAGATTGAAGGTGAAAGAGTGTGTCACACACCAGGATCGTGAGAGTTGGCAACCCTGCTCAAAAGTCATAATTGAACTCTATAAAAAGGATAATAAATTGTCACTATAAAAAGGAAGGCACGGTTTTGATTCTTTTAAAAGATTGTCCTTGAACATGAGGAATTTGGGATCCCGCACAAGTTTCATGCAATGATGGCACTCAGTGCATAGAGAGACCAGAAGAATGCAGGCTAATATTATGTCTGAGTCTTGCAGAGTTGTTGCTGAGGCATATGTGGAAATCACGTCTTGTGCCTGCAGAGGGAACTGTGGCACAGGGAAGCACTCTCCATCAGGTGGATCAGCTCATTTAGTATGCGGGTCAGCCACAAGGAGGGAGGAGCCACCACATGGCCCACAGCTCTGATAGACAACGCATAGACCCCCTGCGGAGGTGTCTGCATGGGAGATTCAAGGCGTTTCTCACACATGGTTCAATTATTTATTTGTTTGTTTGTTTATTTACTTATTTTGGAAGTGCAATACAAAAAAAGGCAAACTGACTTAGACAAGACTTTAGACAAGCTGAAAGCATTTAGGAAGATACAGCAAAGGGTGTATATATATATATACAGTATATATATATATATATATATATATATAATATATATATATATATATTAGGGCTGTCAAAGATAACACGATAATAACGCGTTAACGCAAATTCCTTTTAACGCCACTATTTTTTTTTACGTGCGATTAACGCATGCACTTTCTGTGATGTTTGCGCCTTGGTCCGCTCCGTAGTTTTGGAAATCAGGAAGTAGCCTCCTAAAGCCGAAATAAATCTCCGTGAGGAGCAGAAAAGGAGGAAGAAAAGGGTATAAAATGGCAAGTTGCGCTTCAAGTAGGGTGAGCAGATGTCCTGCTTTGTGCGGGACTGCACAACATTTTCATGACTTCACACGTCCTGCAAATTGAGAAGATGTCCGAGACAGTGAGAGAGAGATAGAGAGAGAGACCAAGACAGCGAGAGAGAGAGGCGGGGAGTGAGCGAGGCAGGGAGAGAGCCATGCCTCGCTCACAAGCTGCAGCTCGTTAACTAGTCTCGCCAGCGAGACTACTTGTTAACAGACTGACACTGCAGTCTCAGAGATGCGTAAGTATTCTAACTACAGTGTAGCAATAATAACAATAGCCTACCAAAGGCCAACTGCATACTAATATGATCATACTACCCATATTATTTGTACAAACACAAAGCTCTCCTATGTTATTCCGCACAATTAAAGACAGCCTCAAATCTCAACAGCATCGAGTCTTTGAGATTTAGTCTTCATTTGCCGATATTTACTATAGTCTTCACTAGCCTACTACACTGCTGCTATATTACAAAATACATTTATAAATGCCATTCTAAGCTGTGCTCTTAGTTTGTTTTGTTCAGATGAACCAGTAGGCTAATTATGCAGCCTACTACAGTAGCCTATATACTGTATATGCTTCTACTTCACTATACAGTATGGTTCAGCATGCACACCCTTGAGGTTATTCTGAAGAATATTCTGGACAGTATTTGTCATTGTTCCAATAATAATGAACACATCCGCATAAAGCAAGCATATTCGTCTACTCCCATGTTGATAAGAGTATTAAAAACTTGAAAAATATCGGTTTAAGGTAGATTTAGAACAGATACAAAATTGTGCGATTCATTTACGATTAATCGTGATTAACTATGGACAATCATGCGATTAATCGCGATTAAATATTTTAATCGATTGACAGCCCTAATACTGTATATATATATATATATATATACACATATACACACACACACACACACACACACACACACACAGGGCCCTATCGTTGCAATCGGCGTAGAAACTGCGTTTAAGGCCTAGCGCTAGGCCGCCTAGCGCAGTAAGTGGGTGTGGACCAGCGCACTCGCTATCTTGGTATCGGCGCTACACGCAGCCTCAACCATTATAACCACGTCTTTTAAGCGTAAAATTATGCATAGTCCGCTCATTGGAGAATTGCAGTAAAGAGTCACACGCTTGCCTTTTAAGCTCCAATTCCTGGACAAATCCGGTAAAACCAGACAAAGCCAAGCGCTCTGCCCCCCCCCTCCCTTCATCCAGTCTGTCTGTCTCCATATATAGGCTATTATTCCATATTATTATGCTTCTCAAACCAATCTAACTGCAGTTTAAATACTGCAAGCATGTAAATACCCTACACTATAGCAAGATCAAAGTGAAAAGAATGTTCTAAATGCATCAGCTAGAAAAATATAGCCTATTAGATTGGTGAAAGTTTGTCCAGAAATATATCATTTTCTCTCGCCTGCTGCAGGAAGGATGATGCACATAAATATACCCTACATTATGTAAAGTCATTGCATAAATGTGTTTTTATTGTAAAACTAAATGTGAAGTAGGGCCAAGTTATTGGAGCGGACATCACAGTATAGCAGATGACAGTAGAAGCGCGTTCCGCTGTCACTTATCTAAATCACGTTAAATCGACAAGGGATATATATAGGTCCAGGAGGACATATATGTTTCACATAGGGTGGTGTTTTCATTTCGATGTTTTATTTGGTCCAATATTGAAATGTTCTACAATTGCAGGTTGTGTTACGATTACACATTATTTAGATCTACCTTTATATAGGTTTTCGGCTCATTTGGTTGCTATTTAGTAGTGAAATGGAGTACCACAATGCATGCTGGGACATGCCAGGCAGTGAACTTACAACTTATTTTTCCTATGGGAAGTGTGTTGTGTCTGTCTGAGCGAGGGAGTCAGAGAGAGAGAGTCGTATTGTGCCTGTCAGACTGAGGAGAGAGGGAGAGAGTGACACAGAGAAGGGAGCCAGAGGGGAGCACTCCACGCAACCAGCGCACTGAATAGGCCTGGTTTTCAAAAGCGCAAAGCGCTAAATTTACGCCAGGTGGGAAGATATCATTAGGCCGATATTTAACGCCGAAACGCCCATTCTCGCCCATTCAGGGAGTGCGCCACGCCCATTCGGCCTAAAGCGCATTTGGCAGCGTAAAGCCATATTGATATCTTCCCGAGGCAGGCGCAAGGCACGTTTTTTAGCGCCGAAGGCCCGTTTTAGCGCCGAAGGCCTGTGGGAGAATAGGGGCCACAGTGTATATATATGGGGGGGGGGGGCATTTGTCTTATGAGCACAGGTACCCTTATGATCACGCGGCAAATCGATCTTGCCACACTCCAATCCAATGGTTTGAATGTGAATCAGCAGTGGTGACCAATCAGCGTCTGAGGAAGGAGGAGGCAGTCCTAATTGGTTGACGTCAGGGCTGTATTACTGAACGGGCCTACCGGGCCCAGGGGCCCGAGAGCTCAGGGGGCCCATGAGCTAGAGTCTCTTCGCAGGCCGCCGAAGAGACTCTAACTGATGGGGCCCCTGAGCTCACTTCGCAGCTGAGACTCTAGCTTATGGGCCCCCTGAGCTCACTTCGCAGCTGAGACTCTAGCTTATGGGCCCCCTGAGGTCACTTCGCAGCTGAGACTCTAGCTTATGGGCCCCCTGAGCTCACTTCGCAGCTGAGACTCTATATAGCTTATGGGCCCCCTGAGGTCACTTCGCAGCTGAGACTCTAGCTTATGGGCCCCTGAGCTCACTTCGCAGGCGGCCTGCGAAGAGACTCTAGCTCAGGGGTGCCCAAATTCTTTCCCATGAAGGGCCAAAACTCAATCTGGGTGGAGGGCCGAGGGCCAAAAATAAACGTTGTGGAATTACATTAAAATGTATTGTGTTTTATAGAAAATTAACATTCTAAATATAAAATAACATTTCAATATAATAATCTACTTTTTATCTGTTTGGTAATTGTAATAATTTGCAATTGGTTATATATATAAAAAAAAAAACATCTGCATTTGTGGGGAGCTTTGTTAGGATGACGTCATCATTCCTACTTTGACGTCGTCATTCCTACTATGATGTCATCGATCACTGATGATGTCATATTCGGATCTATCAGGGCCTGTTCCTGCAGGTCCTGGCTAGTGATTCATAAATCTAAACTAGGATCACATCAACCTCTGCAACCTCTGCAACCTGCAACCCCTGCAACCTGCAACCTCTGCAACCTCTGCAACCGTTCCCAACCTCGAACAGTGCAGACTCAGCTATCAAGTTCCACAACACCCCAGCTTCTCAAGACTTGCCAAGTTTCCCGTGGCCCTCGACTGTCCGCGAGTAGATCCACATGTCTTCCGACGCCGATCCTGACAGTATGAATCACTCAGAAATGGATTTAGCGGGCAAATTTCTCCCCCCAATCAAGGAGGAAGACCCTGAGACGCCAGTTTTCCCGCCGGCCGCTTCAGGTGAACCACCAGGCGAATCAACGAGGGGCCTTCTCACCTTGGAGACCTTGCTGGCAGCGATGTCATCGTGGCAGTCCCGACAAACACAGACCGCAGAGCTTGTTTCCGGCATGGGTGTGGTACTCACGGAGACACAACGGCAGCAAATGCTCCATTTTCAGGAACTACTCGACAGACAGGAAGAAGCAAACAAGGCCCACCTGGCCCTGGCTTCCAAGGCCGAGGATCGGTACGCCCTCCTGGTAAAACGGCTAGATTGTCTCGACGGACTAAACCCTCCTGAGGGTGTCATTCTGCAGCCTTCTCCTCCTCCTGCCCCAGCTTCCGAGGGCACTGTCGTCCCGGAGGTTTCCAGACCTGCTTCCCCCCCAGCCACTGCGGCCGTTGCTTCTAGCCCTGCCTCTCGGTCGCCTTCAGCTGCTAAGCGCATATTCTGGGGGGGAGTTCGCGTCATCCCAGAGCAGGGGCAGCCACATTTGAGTCCCAGCAGCCACCTGTACCGTGACCTGACCGGCAGGGTTCGCATCACACCAGAGGAGAGGCAGCGCCGTTTGGACACCCGGAGCTGCCTGTACTGTGGTCGAGCCGGGCATTACCTCTCCTCCTGCTCCCGGCGTCCAGTAAGTGGCCCCAACGCTCGCCGGCCCGTGGTACTCTCAGTGGATCAAGGCTCTAAGAGTCCAGCCCCAAAACCCATACGGTTGGGCAGCGTTCACGTGACCCAGGAGTGGCAGTGTGTCTCCAAGAGGGTTAAGGAGTTGGAGAGGACTGTCGATCGTCTCATTGGGAAGTTCAATCACTGCCTGCAGATCAGCTCCGTCCCCCCGCAGGGGGCCCCCGAGTCTGCTGGCCCTGAGGCACAACCTGTGGACCTTCCCCTCGCCGAGTCTGAACCCGTACCTCAGCAGCAGCCAATTCCTGTCCTTGACCCACACGTAGGTTCCAGCTTCATGCTGGGAGGTCCCCGTAGTGTCGTCAGCCCTCGGTCAAGAGCAAGAAGAAATAAGAGGCGTTTAAAGGAGGAGACGGTGGGTGACCTCCCCAAACTACAGGTCGGGAGGGCAGGCCTCGCTGAGTCAGATCCCCCTGTGGCTCTGCCTTCGGAGACGGCGGCATTTGACCCTTTTGATGGTCCCCAGCCTCCCGTGTTTGGATCGTGCCCCGGGGGATGGCCGGCCCCAGAGGATCCACCGGACCCGGTAGAAGTTCTGTCTACGTATCGGTCTATCTATGGCTTCGATATCCAGTATTAGGGAGGAGCACCTCCACTGTCCTACACCCCCTTTGGGGCCTGACCACCTGCATCTAATCACCTGCTGAAGAGCACCTCACTCTCCTACACCCCCTTTGGGGTCTGACCACCTGCATCTAACCACCTGCTGAAGAGCACCTCACTCTCCTACACCCCCTTTGGGGTCTAACCACCTGCATCTAACCACCTGCTGAAGAGCACCTCACTCTCCTACACCCCCTTTGGGGTCTAACCACCTGCGTCTAACCACCTGCTGAAGAGCACCCCCACCAGAACCTGCGGATTTTCTGTCTCCCAGATGCCATCCTTGATGGCCTCATTGGATGCCAGGTGGCGTCCGTTGAGGGGAGGGTACTGTTAGGATGACGTCATCATTCCTACTTTGACGTCGTCATTCCTACTATGATGTCATCGATCACTGATGATGTCATGATTCATAAGTGTCTTTCATGCCTTTCGCTGGTGATGTCATAACACAGGTGATGTCATATTCGGATCTATAAGGGCCTGTTCCTGCAGGTCCTGGCTAGTGATTCATAAATCTAAACTAGGATCACATCAACCTCTGCAACCTCTGCAACCTGCAACCCCTGCAACCTGCAACCTCTGCAACCTCTGCAACCGTTCCCAACCTCGAACAGTGCAGACTCAGCTATCAAGTTCCACAACACCCCAGCTTCTCAAGACTTGCCAAGTTTCCCGTGGCCCTCGACTGTCCGCGAGTAGATCCACATGTCTTCCGACGCCGATCCTGACAAGCTTAAACATTTAATCAGTAAACACCCAGTTAAAAACAGTTGTATTTTCCACCTTTGTAATCAAGAGAGAAATTTGACTTAATTCACAACTTGAAAAATCCTCAAGGTACTTTGAAAATCAGCTTTATTGTCCATCTTTTGTAAACAATTTGCCATGACAATTTGCAGGGATGCAATCTCAGGAGTGAACACAGTATATCCGCAGCCACATTCAGACACTGTTTCACAAAGTCACCACATGAAAAAGCGTGTCCACCCTTTGCAGTCAGTGCAGATATCTGATAACTTGCCCGAGTTGCATTCTGGATAAAAGAAATCGGGGCAAAAAAAAAAAAAAAAAAAAAAATCTTTTTTGCGCTGTGAGGGGGGGCCCGTGAGGGGGGCAGGCCCAGGGGCCCGTGAAGTCATAATCCGTCTATGGTTGACGTTAGCTCGTGATAGACGGTGATAGACATATGGTTCATCCAATCACCTGCAAAGTATTTTTAACTGCTTTCCAATATCGACTTCCCAGATGGCTCTGTGAAACAAACCATCTGGCAGTGTCAGGTTGAATGACAGCAAGCGCTATCACAGCTGATGCCGATGCTCCATGTTTCTTCACTCTGGAAGAAATTCCTTTTCTGCACCTGCATGATGTAGTTTCATAGTGTATAAAGAAATGGAGTCGTTTGACGGTCTGAATCTATGGAGGAGTGTGTCTCAATCTGAGTGACTGACCTGAATTTGACTTTGAAGATCACAGCGCTGTGGGTAACAACAGTACCATGACAGTGCTTCGGAGACAGATGCGATTTGAGAAACACATTTTGAATGTGTGTTAGGGGGTCAGGGCAAAGTTGTTGCCTTTCTCTGTTTTGCCGCTTGAGAGCAGCTCAGATGGAGACATTAGAGAGCACACCAACCAGCTCTGTCATGTCAATTGTGATTTGACAGGGCACACTCTCACAGGCACATTACTCATCATCTGCTGTCAGCACTTGTCATTCCAAGTCCCTTCTGTTCCCACTGCATACTGGCACATTCATAGCCTCTAAGGGGGAAACCATTTATTTACCATGTGCTGAGCAGTTCAGCGCAACTCTGTGCTGCCAATCAAACCTGAATTTATGTCTGTCTGCAGTCTTAGATGAATTAAAGCTGCGTTAGGCCAGATTCTTATGCAAGAATCCAAAGCTCTTGTAAGCCTAAATAACAAAGTGTGGCTATCTCCAAATCCCCACTAATTGAGACGCCATACATTCACCCTATTTATAGTATTCTGTTACATCATCATTTACAACTAATAACAGGCGATTGTGATCAATTAACAGGTGATAGCAAACTAATGGAAAAAAGCCAATGAGCTGTGTCTTGTAAAGTGGATAGGAAGGTGGTAGAGAGTCGGGATTTGAGGGGTGGGTGGCTGGAGTGGCTTGGGGGATATGGGTGGTGGGAGGGGGTGGCAAGGACGACGCACTCATAGCGGCGGACTCGGGGGACCTCGCCATCGTGCACACCAGGGCCGTGATAGATCACCTACAGGCCCTGGGGTTTTTGATTAACTAGCAGAAGAGTTGCCTCGCCCCGACCCAGGTCACAACCTTCCTGGGGCTGGAGTTGAACTCGCTGACCATGAATGCACGGCTGTCGGAGGAAAGGCGGAGACGCATCGTGCGGTTAGCCCACTCTCTGCGGTGCATCAGTGCATTGTGCTGCTGGGGCACAGGGCTGTGGCTGTTGCCGTACTCCTATTGGGGCGGCTGCACATGCGTCCGTTTCAGATCTGGTTCCTCAGTCACCACCTGGACCCGGGAAAGCACCGGCATCACAGGGTGACTTTGACGGATGCGGCCCGACAGTCGCAGCGCGTGTGGACAGACCCTCGCTGGCTCTCCACGGGCATGCGAGTGGGACCCGTTCCGCTCAGGCGTGTCATTCACACCAACGCCTCCCTCTGGGGCTGGGGTGCGGTGTGCGACGGCCTCTCGGCAAATGGCCAGTGGGAAGCCCAGGAGCTTTGCCACATAAATGTGCTAGAGTTGGAAGCTGTTCGCCTGGCTCTATGCCCCTTCCTGCATCAGATACGTGGGCACCACGTCTTGATTCGCTCGGACAACTTAGCCACCATCGCCTACTTGAACAAGCAGGGCGGTGTATGGTCGAGAACCTTGAAGCAACTAGCGGCGGAGATTCACCTCTGGGTGCACTCCCGCCTGCGCTCCTTGTCAGTGGCGCACTTGCCCGGCCGACTGAACTTCGGGGCGGACCTGCTGTCGCGGGGCAAACCCCGGCAGACCAAGGCCCATTCCACACGAGGTGTACCCACCACACTTTCGTTAGGTTCTAAAACATCTTAAATCGATGCATCACTTTTTTCCGCAATACAGGATTTATTTTTTCTCACTTTCTTTTTTCTCACTGTGTGGCTACTTTTAAAATAAAAGTGCATTTGGAATTGCATTGTATTATGATCCATAATTAAAATAAACAACTGCATGTACTACTTCCATTATATTTTATTTGATTATAATAATCGATTTTTGACATTTGTGAATCGATGCAGAATCGTGCACGTCCGCATCGCGATGCATCTTATAATCAATTATTTTTGACACCCCTAGGTTCTAAAGCCTTGATGTGGCCAGCAGTGTTGGGACTAACGCGTTATTAAGTAACGCGTTACAGTAACTAAGTTACTTTTTGCGGTAACGAGTACTGTAACGAATTACTTCATCAGTAACGTAACGTACTTACAATTATTGCGGTTTAAACAGGCTCGTTACTCGTTACTCCACGATTCTATACAGCAGCGAGGGTAGAGAGGAAAATGCGAGTCTGACGGCGGTCTGATGAGGAAGTAGGCTAATCGTGCGGCACTTCTATACTTTCTAATGTTACTGGACCAAATTCTGATAGTGAAACGGGTCATTTTGCGCGAGCTGTGTTGTGTACGGTAACGGTGTTCACTTCACACCGCTCGGCGAGTCAGCAGCATGGAGCCCTCTCCTCCTCGCTTCTCTCAGGCTGTCTGTCACCAGTGCCCTGCTGCACCCAGGCAAGCACAGCACTCGTCTCTCACTCACAGATTCCCCTCGCGTTGGAGGGTGTTCACGGTGTGTTTCACGTTGTTTGGTCATGAAATGGGGAAAAAATGCCTGCAAGTCTGCTGCCATTTGGAGATGAACTGCTATTAAAGGCAGCCGCGACGAGCGGCTGCTTTGGGGCTCTGCTCTGTCCCTATCTGCAGGCAGTGCTGGGCTCTGCTGCTCACTGTCACTCCGCTTTTACAAATGGTAACCACAGTGTTTATGTTGTTCAGCCAGGATATTATAGACTACTGATACAGTTGTTAATTATACAGTGCCAAAAGTGTACTGGCTACTTTTTGAAGGCAATAATAAATATGCCTCAATGTTGTCTTGTCCCACACTGTGCTACAGCAACCCCAAAATAATGTGTGTGCATTAATAAGAGAATTGAGAGTTAAAAAAAAAAGTAACTCAAAAGTTACTTTCCTAGTAACTAAGTTACCTGGACAGTAACGAGTAACTTAAAGTAACTGAGTTACTTTTCAGAGCAGTAACTAGTAACTGTAACTAAGTTACTAATTAAAAGTAACTTGCCCAACACTGGTGGCCAATGCGCCCTTCGCGCACGCTGTGTTGTCAGCCGCCAGGCGGTAGTTCCTTAAGTCACTCTTATGCCTACGGACTGCCATGGGCTGAGACCATGTGCTCTGTTGCCTGCCTCGGGTCTCAGGGTCGCACAAGGTGCTTCCTTGCAGCGAGGTTGGGTGGATAGATGGCATAGAACCCAGGTTTTACGAGTTAAAAGGAGGAATCTCACACATCTAGCCTCACTGTTTCTTCAGAACAGTGGGCTACTGGACGCTTTGAGTGACGATATGGCAGTGGCATGGGCGTGACGTGTCGTCACGGGGTGGAACGGGAGGCTACGCCCATGCCATGGCCATTGACGCCCCCAGGCGTAATGGATGGTTTTATAGGGGTCAATTTTCTGGGAAAATAGACGTTGTCCAGTAGGGCATTGCATGGAGCAACTTGGCATAGTGTGAGATTCCTTGTTCTCACTCGTAAAACCTGGGTTGTAGGACAACCCCAACGTTTAGTTGAATACTAAATTAATCTCTCTAATGACTGCGTCCTTAGGCTGGGTTCACACCGGCGACCCAAGCCTTGCCTATGCCTTGCCTTTACCCAGGCTTTTAAATAGGCGTCCGTTTTAGTCAACGAGGCTGTGTACACCGGCCGCCTGAGCGTGAACCCTGCGTGTACCCATGCCTTGCCTGTGCCTTGCCGATTTTATCGTTTAGGCGTGAGTTCTATTTTCAAGCCGACAAGGCGCGTGCAGGCAGGCTTCTTCTGTCAAGCCATGAAAGAAAAACGCGACAATATCCGTGGGAAATGGCCAAGTCAACTGAATTTCAAAATAAGTTACTACAACAGTGTTGAGCAGAGAGAGACAGAGAGAGAGATTGACGGGTGGCTATCACGTGGGGCTTTCTCCCTGTCTGCAAACAAATCTTCATGAGAGAGAATAGCGACCGAAGAAGCAAGATGGACAATGTTGTTGTGCCAGCACATATTCTTGCAAGATTACCTCTCTAAAATGTCCGACTATAGTCAGACCTGGTTATACATATCCAGCATCAATAGAACATTAAATATATCCGATTTATTTTACCTATGATAATTCGGGACCACACATGAAAAAATACAGTCGGGAGAGAGGAGAGGTGCTTGTGACTCGGCTCCAGGTTCAGCGTACAAAGGCGTGCGGTGTGATCGCAAAAGCGTGTAATAGGTTCACGCCCAGCTCAAGGTCTGCAGGCGTAGGCGTGGGTTGAGGCAAGGCAAGGCGTAGGTTCTCTGTGTGAACTAAGCGTTATACTAATAATAAACTGTATTGAGTGTAAAGATGATTAAAAACATTGGG
Source organism: Poromitra crassiceps (assembly GCF_964638095.1). Classification (NCBI taxonomy): domain Eukaryota; kingdom Metazoa; phylum Chordata; class Actinopteri; order Beryciformes; family Melamphaidae; genus Poromitra; species Poromitra crassiceps. The sequence goes on from NC_139623.1 coordinate 65,168,911, forward strand.
TGGAGGTGTGGAAAGATATGGAAGATAAAAGTGGCCTGGCCAGACAGAGGGTACAGTATCTGCTGTTCTCTCTCACTCTCTCACCCTCAATCTTTGATAAGTATGTTTAATGCGGATATTAAATTCTCTCCACATCTCCCACCCCAGCCCAAAGGCATCGGGCAACAGGACATTGTGTCACTGCCACAGCAGAAAAACTGTTAAGCAGATTTACTTGCACGCTTACTGGTAAGAAAAGAGGGAGTAGGTGGAGTGGGTGGGGGGGAAGGGGGGGGGCAATGACATCTTCCCCACACCAGCTGCAAGGGGCTTCAGCATGAGACGTCTCTCTTTTGCCCTTGCTGAATAAATGGTTTATAAATGTAAAATCATGTTCCCTCTCCGGCGGAGAGGCCCAAGGACCTAACACTCCTGAATACACTAGAGCCATGCCAAGAGCAGGGCCTGAAGGGCAGCGCAGAGACAGATATGAGAGTATTACTGTACTATATACAGTACTACTATAGTAGCAAGGGTTATCTTTCCTCTTCTAAACTAACATTTCTTAATAACAAGAATGGAAGACATATTTCAGTCACCCTCTGGACTGTAATTGAGTAGCAATTGTGTGTACTTATTAGAGTACAATTCCATGGGCTCTCTGCAGGCATTAATTACATCAGCAACATGGGAGAGGAGTGACCGAGTCAACGTTGCTCGTATCACAAGTTAGTTTCAAGTCTAAACGTACATTACATTACTGTCAAGTGTCAAGTCTAAACGTACATTACATTACTCAAATGTCAAGTCTAAACGTACATTACATTACTGTCAAGTGTCAAGTCTAAACGTACATTACATTACTGTCAAGTGTCAAGTCTAAACGTACATTACATTACTGTCAAGTGTCAAGTCTAAACGTACATTACATTACTGTCAAGTGTCAAGTGTAAACGTACATTACATTACTGTCAAGTGTCAAGTGTAAACGTACATTACATTACTGTCAAGTGTCAAGTGTAAACGTACATTACATTACTGTCAAGTGTCAAGTCTAAACGTATATTACATTACTGTCAAGTCTAAACGTACATTACATTACTGTCAAGTGTCAAGTCTAAACGTACATTACATTACTGTCAAGTGTCAAGTCTAAACGTACATTACATTACTGTCAAGTGTCAAGTGTAAACATACATTACATTACTGTCAAGTGTCAAGTCTAAACGTACATTACATTACTGTCAAGTGTCAAGTCTAAACGTACATTACATTACTGTCAAGAGTCAAGTCTAAACGTACATTACATTACATTACTGTCAAGTGTCAAGTCTAAACGTACATTACATTACTGTCAAGTGTCAAGTCTAAACGTACATTACATTACTGTCAAGTGTCAAGTCTAAACGTACATTACATTACTGTCAAGTGTCAAGTGTAAACGTACATTACATTACTGTCAAGTGTCAAGTCTAAACGTACATTACATTACTGTCAAGTGTAAACGTACATTACATTACTGTCAAGTGTCAAGTCTAAACGTACATTACATTACTGTCAAGTCTAAACGTACATTACATTACTGTCAAGTGTCAAGTCTAAACGTACATTACTGTCAAGTGTAGACGTACATTACATTACTGTCAAGTGTCAAGTCTAAACGTACATTACATTACTGTCAAGTGTCAAGTGTAAACGTACATTACATTACTGTCAAGTGTCAAGTCTAAACGTACATTACATTACTGTCAAGTGTCAAGTCTAAACGTACATTACATTACTGTCAAGTGTCAAGTCTAAACGTACATTACATTACTGTCAAGTGTCAAGTCTAAACGTACATTACATTACTGTCAAGTGTCAAGTCTAAATGTACATTACATTACTGTCAAGTGTAAACGTACATTACATTACTGTCAAGTGTCAAGTCTAAACGTACATTACATTACTGTCAAGTGTCAAGTCTAAACGTACATTACATTACTGTCAAGAGTCAAGTCTAAACGTACATTACATTACATTACTGTCAAGTGTCAAGTCTAAACGTACATTACATTACTGTCAAGTGTCAAGTCTAAACGTACATTACATTACTGTCAAGTGTCAAGTCTAAACGTACATTACATTACTGTCAAGTGTCAAGTGTAAACGTACATTACATTACTGTCAAGTGTCAAGTCTAAACGTACATTACATTACTGTCAAGTGTAAACGTACATTACATTACTGTCAAGTGTCAAGTCTAAACGTACATTACATTACTGTCAAGTCTAAACGTACATTACATTACTGTCAAGTGTCAAGTCTAAACGTACATTACTGTCAAGTGTAGACGTACATTACATTACTGTCAAGTGTCAAGTCTAAACGTACATTACATTACTGTCAAGTGTCAAGTGTAAACGTACATTACATTACTGTCAAGTGTCAAGTCTAAACGTACATTACATTACTGTCAAGTGTCAAGTCTAAACGTACATTACATTACTGTCAAGTGTCAAGTCTAAACGTACATTACATTACTGTCAAGTGTCAAGTCTAAACGTACATTACATTACTGTCAAGTGTCAAGTCTAAACGTACATTACATTACTGTCAAGTGTAAACGTACATTACATTACTGTCAAGTGTCAAGTCTAAACGTACATTACATTACTGTCAAGTGTCAAGTCTAAACGTACATTACATTACTGTCAAGTGTCAAGTGTAAACGTACATTACATTACTGTCAAGTGTCAAGTGTAAACGTACATTACATTACTGTCAAGTGTCAAGTGTAAACGTACATTACATTACTGTCAAGTGTCAAGTCTAAACGTACATCACATTACTGTCAAGTCTAAACGTACATTACATTACTGTCAAGTGTCAAGTCTAAACGTACATTACATTACTGTCAAGTGTAGACGTACATTACATTACTGTCAAGTGTCAAGTCTAAATGTACATTACATTACTGTCAAGTGTCAAGTGTAAACGTACATTACATTACTGTCAAGTGTCAAGTGTAAACGTACATTACATTACTGTCAAGTGTCAAGTCTAAACGTACATTACATTACTGTCAAGTGTCAAGTCTAAACGTACATTACATTACTGTCAAGTGTCAAGTGTAAACGTACATTACATTACTGTCAAGTGTCAAGTCTAAACGTACATTACTGTCAAGTGTCAAGTCTAAACGTACATTACATTACTGTCAAGTGTCAAGTCTAAACGTACATTACATTACTGTCAAGTGTCAAGTCTAAACGTACATTACATTACTGTCAAGTGTCAAGTCTAAACGTACATTACATTACTGTCAAGTGTCAAGTGTAAACGTACATTACATTACTGCCAAGTGTCAAGTCTAAAAGTACATTACATTACTGCCAAGTGTCAAGTCTAAACGTACATTACATTACTGTCAAGTGTCAAGTGTAAACGTACATTACATTACTGTCAAGTGTCAAGTCTAAACGTACATTACATTACTGTCAAGTGTCAAGTCTAAACGTACATTACATTACTGTCAAGTGTCAAGTCTAAACCTACATTACATTACTGTCAAGTGTCAAGTCTAAACGTACATTACATTACTGTCAAGTCTAAACGTACATTACATTACTGTCAAGTGTCAAGTCTAAACGTACATTACATTACTGTCAAGTGTCAAGTCTAAACGTACATTACATTACTGTCAAGTGTCAAGTCTAAACGTACATTACATTACTGTCAAGTGTCAAGTCTAAACGTACATTACATTACTGTCAAGTCTAAATGTACATTACATTACTGTCAAGTGTCAAGTCTAAACGTACATTACATTACTGTCAAGTGTAGACGTACATTGCATTACAAGTGTCAAGTCTAAACGTACATTACATTACTGTCAAGTGTCAAGTCTAAACGTACATTACATTACTGTCAAGTCTAAACGTACATTACATTACTGTCAAGTGTCAAGTCTAAACGTACATTACATTACTGTCAAGTGTAGACGTACATTACATTACTGTCAAGTGTCAAGTCTAAACGTACATTACATTACTGTCAAGTGTCAAGTGTAAACGTACATTACATTACTGTCAAGTGTCAAGTCTAAACGTACATTACATTACTGTCAAGTGTCAAGTCTAAACGTACATTACATTACTGTCAAGTGTCAAGTCTAAACGTACATTACATTACTGTCAAGTGTCAAGTCTAAACGTACATTACATTACTGTCAAGTGTCAAGTCTAAACGTACATTACATTACTGTCAAGTGTAAACGTACATTACATTACTGTCAAGTGTCAAGTCTAAACGTACATTACATTACTGTCAAGTGTAAACATACATTGCATTACTGTCAAGTGTCAAGTCTAAACGTACATTACATTACTGTCAAGTGTCAAGTCTAAACGTACATTACATTACTGTCAAGTGTCAAGTCTAAACGTACATTACATTACTGTCAAGTCTAAACGTACATTACATTACTGTCAAGTGTCAAGTGTAAACGTACATTACATTACTGTCAAGTGTCAAGTCTAAAAATACATTACATTACTGTCAAGTCTAAACATACATTACATTACTGTCAAGTGTAAACGTACATTACATTACTGCCAAGTGTCAAGTCTAAATTTAGAGCAGCTTGATTTCTGTCATCAGTTTCAACTTCAATCAATTCAATAATTCCATGCAAATTCAGAAAGGATCATTTAAATTCAGTCGTCTGCTGGAACAAATCTGATCAATGAATCTGAGTCATATACAGAAACACAAGATCTCAAGTCAAGACTTTAGAAACTTTTTCAATTCATCAAAGTCCAAAGTCAAGACCCAAGTCACCAGATCCAAACTCAAGTCTCAAGTCTTCATGCGATCAAGAATCAAGCAATTAAATTTCCCACCTGGAAACTGGTTAATCATAAATTGGCCGACTGTGACGGCATTAGCAATGAACAGTCAGTCAGTTAGAGAAAAGAGTAATCTCACTTTACTTTATTTATACGCTAAATTATTTTGTATTTATTTCTTTATTTCAGTTAAAATAATCTAGTGTTAAATCTATGTTCAGATGGTAATTTTTACATTGCATGGTAAAGATGTAATAATGTTCTCGAAAACAAAATAACTAAATGAGCTACCTTTTACTTTTACTGAAGTAGATTTGTACACTGGTATAGAATTACTACTATAGTATATAATTACTAAGCTATAACCTTACCAATTACCAACTAATTACTAACTAAATCCATTGTGCCATGCTCAATCTATTAGTTTGAATCTGCATCCAATGAAGGAGGAAGCGGTCCTAAGTGGTTGAAGTTAGCTCGTCATAGATGGTGATAGACAGATGGTTCATCCAATCATCTGCTAAGTATTCTTTTGAAAGTGCCTGCCATTTTTAACCAGTTTTCAAGATCGAGTTCCCAGATGGCTCTGTGAAACAAACCATCTGGCAGCGTCAGGTTATAGAGTTACCTACTTCAGTAAAATTTCAGCAAAGTAGCAGCCAGTGCAGGATATTTTAGTACCCTTTCCAAGCCCGCCTCATACTGAATCTAATTTGTGCATGTTTAATAACTTAAATACTGTGCCCATTATTTTCTCTCAATGTAGCCATTATATTTTTTGTGTAATGACAAAAACTGTGAGAGAAAATGTGCGGATAGTATCTCTTATTAGTAGGAACCCGAAACTTTCATTAGCATGCCCCAGTAGCTTATCAGGTTTGCTTTTTAATACCAACACTGACATTCTCATTATCTTGAGCCAGCAAGCAACTGTGACCTTCCATCATACTATTTGCTTCAGTGTGTGTATGGGACGAATCAATATAGTTTTGATTGGCGTGGTGAATAGCAAAATGCTTTTGGTAATAAACTGCTGTCTCTGAGATCTTTACCGCTGCTGGCGTAATAGTCTGCAGTTTGTTTACTCGAAATGCCTGTCTTGCGGTGAGTTCCCACTGTACTAAGGTGACCACATTTCTGAAATGAAAATCAGGGACATTTCCAGTTAGGCAGTCAATATATCATTAAAATATCCAATGTTATTACGTATTAAATAAAAAGGGGGACAATTCCAGTTTCATGTAGTTTGACCACTAGGGGTGCAATGGATCACAAAACTCAGATCGGATCATGGCGGTTTTGATGTCACGGATTGGATAATTTTTTTGATCAGCAATTTTATTTTCATTTTTATATGTGCTACTTTGATTAAAGAAAAAATCATTCAAATAGGCTATACAAACAGTGCACATGTTCTCATCATAGTGGTAGACAAAGAAACAAGAATATGAATTTAAATAAACAACAATAACACAATTATTTGCTACTTTGACTCTGATGCAGAAGCCTCTCCTGTCTGTATCTGTAGTCTTGCTCAGTGTCCCGCCCTCAGCACTATCTGATTGGTTACACGCCTATGCTACAGACAGGCAGAGAGACAGCTGGTTCAGCCCTCAGCCCCGAGTATGAGGGAGGGAGCCACTGGTGGTACCCGTACCATAGGTTGAAAACCACTGACCAGTATTCAAACGGAAACAGCGGTGCTTTGAATCGTGGAGGAAACAACTTGGGAACCGTAGCAAAAGGTGCACACCTTTTTACAGTTTGAACACACCCTGGGAGTTGCTCACAGGAGGCGGAGCTGTCTCTGTCTGTGTGTTTTTCGAGGGGAAGGCAGACAAGCTGCAGGCAGCATATTGAAGGCAGGCAAGCTGCAGGCAGCATATTGAAGGCAGCATATTGAAGGCATATATGAAGGCAGACAACAAATTACATACCATACCAACGGGAGGATAGACAATGACTCGACAAGGACTACACACAGACTGAGACAATATATAGACACGGGTAACTAATGAAACATGAGGGACAGCTGGGGAAGGCAGGAACACAGAGGGCAAATCGGGAGAACTGATTGGTGGGGAGAACTCGGGTATTAGGGCAGACTAACGAAGACACATAGGCAACAGGTGGGGAGAAGACAGAGACTAACACACAAAGAATAAACATAGGAACAAACTCTGAAGGAATTCCACACAGGATTATAACAGAGCGTGTTACACACAGCCTACGGGATGTCACTCAAATCAGTTGTTGCTCTCCCCCCTCTCCTTCCCAAACGTGATGCATCTGTCTTGTTTCACTGGATCTCTCTTGTCTATTTCTTCACTGCAACGCATGGAGATGTAGGTATAATGTTAATTGTTACACTTTCAAAAAGTAATAGCGGCAGTTAAACTGCCTATTTCACACTAGTTAAATTAGCAATTAATCCACGATTCACTTGCGTGCCGAACAGTGGGGGGTGATCCGTACTCTAAGTATGCCTATCTTCACTACGGGCCCTATCTTCCCAAAAGCGCTAATTTAGCGTTTGCGCTCGTTTAACGCCGTGCGCAATGCAAATTGGGGGCGGGCACAAGTGCATGCCTGTTATAATTGTACTGGGCATAGGCGTGCCACATGCCAAAGCAGGCGTTTCAGGGCTAAAATGTGGGGATAGATGGCATTATCCTATCGTCAGCAGCGCGCAATTACTTTGCGCTAAGAGCTTTGAAAAGGACCTCTTACGCGCTAAATACCTCGCTGCGCTGGGAGTGCACGTAATCTCCGTGCAGCGCAGCGCAAAGTAAAATTCCTTTTGGAAATGTCATTGCGCACAGCCTTGCCACGCCAGGACATCAAATTATGCTGCTAAAATTGGGTATTCGCAGATAATTCAGTGAGGCAATCAACTATAACTCACTGAGAAACTTTTATCACATTGCAAAGAGGGAAATTAATTGAGAAAACTTGTTGGACAATGGACATAGGCTATTTACGTTCATAACCAGGAGGGTCGTTGGCACCACAGACGATCTGTCAATAAGCTCTGGACGCATGGAGAGAATGACAGCATATTGCATGCCTCGCGCAAACAGCCATTGCGAGAAGGGAATCTGATTGGTTTTGATTGACGTAATGCCCAGCATTGCCTGGCCATACCCGTGAATAATTCTGGTAGTTACCACCGCCCAAATCTGCGCAGGCATTTTGGGGTGCAGATGATTTTGGCATGGCTCTAATTTGCGCCTGCGACACGTACCGTGAACGTTTCCGCATGCCCGCCGAAAATTGCATCCCCAACATATTTCGGGGCTGTTTTAACTTAGAAATCAGGGAGGTCACGTCTACCAGACAATTATATCACTTTTAAACAGTTACATTTCTGTATAAATCATTACAATATGTTCCCGTGAGGTGGGGATGGGTTTTGCTGCTGCCGGGCGGGGGTGCAAAACTCGGCATAACACCTGGACAGCGGACTGCAATCTTCCCTGCTTTAAGACATGCGCAAGCAGGTGTGGAAGCGCTAATAGGGGATATCGCCTGTACGACGATAGGGCCTGACAGCTTTAAAAATGAGACTGCTTGAGCCTCTGAAAGACAGTAATGGCGGCCGCGGATGAGGAGTAGAAAATCAGGGACATTTTCAGGGACAACTCCATCCGGGGACAGGTCACCAAAAACGGGGACTGTCCACGAAAATCGGGGACGTCTGGTCACCTTAATATTGTACCTGTCTTCACCCAAGGGTAAACCAGATAGATATACTGTCCTGAGGATACATTGGTAGGGTAGACACGCTTCACTGTTTTTTTTCTTTTTTTTTTCTCGCTGTCTCTTTCCTCTGGGCCAGGTGTTGTATTCAGATTCCCCTTGAAAGCTGTCCTCTGTTATGCCCCGAGCTTTTCTTTTTTTATTAATTCATTTTTGATGAAATGATCTCCTGTGCCAAAGCATATAAGGTGCAGCTGTGGAGGTGACAGTCTAGGGGGAGGTGACGGTCTGCGGTGGGGTGGGAGTGGAGGAGTAGGAGGCAGAATGTGCTGCAAAGGCTGGATACTAATATTCTGACTCCTCTTGTCAGAACATGTAGAATAATGCTACTCAAGGACAATACGTCTAAATGCAATTACCTGTCCCAGGGGGGGAGCTCAAAGCGGTCGCGATGGACTGGTCCCATGCAGAGAGGACTGGTCCCAGAGAGGACTGGTCCCATGCAGAGAGGACTGGTCCCAGAGAGGACCGGTCCCAGAGAGGATTGGTCCCAGAGAGGACCGGTCCCATAGAGGACCGGTCCCAGAGAGGATTGGTCCCAGAGAGGATTGGTCCCAGAGAGGACTGGTCCCAGAGAGGACTGGTCCCAGAGAGGACCGGTCCCATAGAGGACTGGTCCCAGAGAGGATTGGTCCCAGAGAGGACTGGTCCCAGAGAGGATTGGTCCCAGAGAGGACCGGTCCCATAGAGGACCGGTCCCAGAGAGGATTGGTCCCAGAGAGGACCGGTCCCAGAGAGGACCGGTCCCAGAGAGGACCGGTCCCAAAGAGGACCAGGGCAAAACACGGCAAGCCTGGTGTCAGCAAGCATAGAAAGTCTTCATAACCTCTCTATCCCCCAAGGACTGCTGTACTTACAGTCAGTGCACCATGACTGGCCTCCCCAGATGCAGCCAAGCCGTGGCTGAGCTCTCTCTCTCTTTCACACACACACACACACACACACACACACACACACACACACACACACACACACACACACACACACACACACACACACACACACACACACACACACACACACACACACACACCAGTCTCTGAGGAGGGCTAAACTAACCTCAGAGCCAGATCAAACCATTTCCAGAGAAAGCAATTGATAGCGAGGACGGACGTCGGAGGCTCTCGGTCCTCTGGGAGGAGCGTCAGGACTGGTCGCGGCGGAGGGATGAGCAGGGGATGTTTGGATGGCGAGGAGGGGGGTAAAGATGTGAAAAAGCACATTGTCAGATATATCGCTCTCCCCAAAGGAACCACATCAAGCCCCCTCAGCAACCGCCTGAGCACTGACTATGACATTTATCCATGAAGCACGCCAGACGACCCTGTTTGAACAGCAATCCTCTGTCTCACTCCCCATCTCGGCCGCAGCACTGAAAATGAAGCCGTCATTGGCGTAGGGGCTTTTTCACTCGGTGACTCTCTGTAGGGAGAGATTGATGCTCTCCCCTTTCACTCTGCATACTCCTCAGGCCGGATTCGCTTGTTTGAGCATTGGTGAAGTACAGACAGCTGCGAGGTACATCTTCATTATGGGGCGAAGCGCTCCTAAAACATAATTATTAGTCTTCAAACCGCTGGACGACAAACTGCAGCCAAAGCTGGACTGCTGTGTACAGCTTGTCATTTTAAAAGCAGACTGCGGCGCCGTGTGCCATGCTGCGCGTCTGTTGGTTTGATTCCGCCATATGGTTCTGAGACGGCTGGTAAAGTTTACGGCACGTCTTCAAAAGTTTCATCAATGGACTCCACGCGAGGAGCATGCCACCTTCAATAAAGCCAACCATCAGGTGGTGTTGTTCAAGACAACACACACCAAAACCATTGTGAAACAGGACCATCTTGCATGGTCATCTGTAGAGCTGGGTATTGGTTCAAATTTCAAGAATCGATTTGATTCCGATTCACAAGGTTGCGAATCGATTAATTTCGATTCGATTCGATTCGATTCCGATTCGATCAATTTCAATATTGATTTGGTTAGTGATACCAAAATGTGTTTTTTGAGCTGTACCCTGAATTACATGACTGTCCAGTTATGTAACATAGGGGTTCCCAACCAGCCAAGTAGATACATGGGAAAAAAAGTTGCAGACCTGTTGTCAATTTTAATGGTTTTAGTTACACATATATTTACTCACCAGGTGGTGACAAAGGGTAAATAACAGCCTTTTCATCTGTCAATAAAGACACTTTCACAATTATGCAGTGATTTGATTTCAGCCTATATCATTTCTAAAAGTAGATATTAATGATCAAACATTTCCATTCATGTAGCCTACAGTATTTATGTTTTTGTTTCAACTACAAAGATAAATAAACGTCAACTTGAAACTATGTTTCAACTACCACACACAGCATAATATTTTAGCCTGTTTATTAAGGGGAAAAGGCTTTCGCACACCTACGCGACAGGTGCGTCGGAGAAGGGCAAAACCCGACACAGTGAGAAAGAAGGAACTCCCGCACACTGTCTCCAAATGCAAATAAAAGTTTAATAAGTCAATAGAAGAATAACGTTTCGGTCATCACGACCTTCATCAGATTCGCCTGAATGAAAATGAAAATGAATCTGATGAAGGTCGTGATGACCGAAACGTTATTCTTCTATTGACTTATTAAACTTTTATTTGCATTTGGAGACAGTGTGCGGGAGTTCCTTCTTTTTCAGCCTGTTTATTAAAAAAAAAAAAAAAAAAAATCGATCTCTGGACATATGAATCGATAATCGAGGATTAAAATGAAAATCGATAAAAAATCGGAGAATCGAGTTTTTGAACCCAGCCCTAGTCATCTGCAGCAGACTGAACCTGCCAATGAGAGTCATCTGAAGTCTCATCTGGCTCTCATTAGACATACCACATGAGAGACATATGGTTATACAGCATCGGACAGAATGATACATTCTTAGACACTGGCTTCCCAAGTAAGTCTAGAAACATTATGATTCCATGCACAATTTACCTATAGTCTAGTATATAAGCACCTTAGTAATTGGATAACATTCAATATCCTCCAGCAGCATGAGGGTACTGTGACAAAATACTAATAAGCTTGTAATAAGCTGTCTGAGTTTCTAGTTACTAACTTGGCATGTGTAGGACTCTCGGGAAGCAATATCGGGGGGAAGTGTGGGGGGGAGATAGTCTTATTTGAAAAGTATATTCCTGACTGTTCGAGGGGTTATATGGCCAAGGGTTTTAATTAGTTGTTTAAATGGGACTAAGTTTACTTGTTTACATGGGACTTAGTATACAGATGAGCAGAACTTTGCTGGTTTGATAGCCCAAGCCGACGTGGTGGGGAATGTGAATAAGTAACAATTACTGCCGAGGTTCTGTTGTGCTCCAGTGACCTTATTCACACACTGCCATTTTGAATAATGATGGGAAACTCGAAATCTTTCAAGTTTTTCCACCAGCCTTTCTACAACATTTTGTGTTAGGTGAATCCGTGCCACGCCAACCATGGCACCAACTAAAATAAATCACCCCCACTCACTAAGCCTCCCCTGAACCTGTTTTGAGCCCCCTGGGGAGGCCCACCTCCCACTTTGGAAACCTCTGAGCTGGAGCTTTTGATCGTGATAGTGTTCAGGCTAAGATTAGATTAGATTAGAGTAGGTCAGGACAGGGCTAGTCTCGCTTGCCAGCCTCCCCTTACTTCCGTGAGAGGAGTCTGGCAGCGCTGGTCACCATTCTGGACTTGCAATGGGCGTCGCTTAGCGGCAGTGCCCTTGGAAAATAGTTTACAACAATCCAACTTGCCATTTTCAGCGTGTACCAACGAGCTAGCGTGTAGGTTTCTGCTGTTAGTTTGCTAGCTAGTTAGCGTTGTTGTTTTGACTGCGGCGGCAGGGGACTATTTACAGCGACACACAGGGAGGAGGGAGCGGAAGCCGCTCTGATTGACATGGTCGGAGCAAATGAGAGAGCTTGTAAGCGGGGAGCGGAAATGCCGGCAGTGACTGAAATGGTCGCCTCCAATGGGAAAGCAAGTGTGGAGCAAGGGAGGGCTTATGCCAGCAACCTGTTTCCATGCAGCCAGACTCCTCTTACGGAAGTGAGGGGAGGCTGGCAAGTGAGACTATAGGACAGGGCAGATTAGGCTGTAGACTAGTTAGATTCCTTGTGTGCTAGTTAGTTCTGGTTAATGTCTACAGTAGTCAGATTGTCTGAGCTGTTGCTCGTTTGGCCGCTCCACTGCCGGTTCTAGTGTGCCGTTGCTACCTCGGCCTCGGCCGCTGCATCTCCAGCGGGATGGCCATGTGGATTGAGTAGCTGCTGTATGCCCTATAGGGCTGGGCCATAAATGTCAGACTAATCGTTTGTTGTCTATTCAGTGGCATCATATCGCCTGGTAATTATAATATCTGATAACTTGATTGCAAAATGTTACTTTGCCTATACAAACAATATTGTCATAATAGTATGTTTCCAAACTGACCCGTGTCTATTCATGACCGCATCGCCCAGCCCCAGTATACGCTGTCTGTTCTGCTCTCTCTCCTCCCCCCCTCCCTTCCCCTGCTCTCTTCCTGCCTTCTCCCTCTCCACCTCCTCCCTTTCCCTGCTCTCTCCTCCCCCACTTCCCCCTTCTCCCCTCCCTCCCTCTGTCTCTCTCTAACATAAGATTGTTCAACCATGCTATTATTATTATTACTGTTATTGTTGTGTCAGCTAGATTTAGCTAGACATATTCTTTGTGAAGCCCTCTGAGATATGCTTGTGAATTAGGGCTATACAAATAAACTTGGCATGGCTTGGCGTGGAAAGGTATTCAGTTCTAAGTTGGCCCATGACCTGCTTTTCATGCAAATCCATTCATAGCTTTTTGAGATATCCTTTATTATTAGTATTAGTATTATTATCATTGTGTTCTTACTTCGATGTGCAGCAGGGCCTCCTCTCTCTGGCGCAGCACCTCCACGTCCTCCTCGCTGATCTCAGACAGGAAGGCCTGAGTCTGTCCCTCTGAGCTCACTGCTTCTCCAAACAGAGGACCATCCTCACTCTGTTCAAGACAGGCTGTCTGAGGACTCTGTACGTACACACACACACACACACACACACACACACACACACACACACACACACACACACACACACACACACACACACACACACACACACACACACACACACACACACACAAGTAGGTGGCACTATGACTATGTGCGTGTATGAAACTTAAACAAGAAAAGCATACAGTCCCTGGAGAATACATGGGCTATGGCTGTAAGCAACTGGAGAAGCGGCAGCAGTAGTAAGTAGTAGTAGTTTTTAGGAATAAAATGTTATATAAATCAGGGTATGAATCATATGGAAAAATGTTAGGTGAAAAAAACTTCAGAATATAGATCGGAATAAAACTGGAAATTTTGGTTCATGTAAGTGCTACTGAAGTGGAGATTTCTGGCAGAGTATGAGAAAAACTCATTTTGAGAAAACTAATAAAATGTTATAAAAATAAGGCTACAAACCCCTCCTTAAAAAAAATCTGAATATAGTTATGAATAAAACTGGAGAGTTTGGTGTATGAAACTGCTACTGAAGTGGAGATTTCTGGGTCAGAGTATCAGAAGGTATAGGTCAAAACCGCCGTTTAACCCCTCTCACCCTCTCCATCTCCAATCCCTATCTTTATAACATAGAATACACATCAAATCAAATCAAAGCAATATTCTATAGAGGAAGAGAGAGTATGATGAAGTCTGTGAATAATTGGTAAATGGTAAATGGCCTGCATTTATATAGCGCTTTTATCCAAAGCGCTTTACAATCAGTAGGTACATTCACCCATTCATACACCGATGGGTGCTGGCACACCATCGGGAGCAATTTGGGGTGCAGTATCTTGCCCAAGGACACTTCGACATGCAGACGACAGGAGGCGGGAATCGAACCACTGACCTCTTTTATCCAAAGCGATTAATGGACGACCCGCTCTACCTCCTGAGCTACAGCCGCTGAAAGTATTGTTGGCTGACACGGGGACTGTTTGGGCATAAATCATTGTACAGTCTGTACATACTTGCACACACATGGTGCATGCTACAGATAGAGAAAGAGTCAGTGAGGGTGGCTGACTTTCATTTAGGGATGAGCCGAGTACTCGGATGAAACGAGTATCCGGTACAGATAATGTAGTTTTTCTACAAGTACGAGTATCATCCGAGTACAATGTGTCAACATCCGTACTCGTGATTAGGGCTGGTACATTGTTAAACTAGAACGACCGCACCGTGGAATAATGCCTCCGCCATTAGTTCATTCTTGGGAATCGCATTTGTGAGGTCACAGTGACCTTGAACTTTGACCACCAAAATGTAATCAGTTCATCCTTGAGGTCAAGTTAATGTTTGAGGCAAATTTGATGAAATCCCGTCAAGGCATTCCTGAGATATCGCGTTGACAAGCTTGAAAATGGAGTTCGAGAGGTCACAGTGACCTTGACCTTTGACCTTTGACCACCAAAATCTAATCGGTTCATGCTTGAGTCCGAGTCCAAGTCAATGTTTGAGGCACATTTGATGAAATTCCGTCAAGGCATTCCTGAGATATCGCGTTAACAAGCTTGAAAATGGTGTTGGAGAGGTCACAGCGACCTTGACCTTTGATCACCAAAATGTAATCGATTCATCCTTGCGCCCAAGTTGACATTTGAGCCAAATTGGCAGAAATTCCATCAAGCCGTTCTTGAGATATCGCTTTAACGAACTTGGGAATGGCATTCGTGAGGTCACAGTGACTTTGACCTTTGACCACGAAAATCTAATCAGTTCATCCTTGAGTCCAAGTCGATGTTTGAGGCAAATTTGATGAAACTCAGTCAAGGCATTCGTGAGATATCGCGTTAACAAGCTTGAAAATGGCGTTCGAGAGGTCACAGTGACCTTGACCTTTGACCACCAAAAGCGAATCATCCTTACGTACATACTTTTTATGCCTCTGGCCTGGCTATCGCCGGCGGAGGCAGAAAAAAGGATGATACCAGTACCAATACCACTATACCAGTACCCTTAAAGTGATAACAATACCAATAGAGTACTTCATTTGATATACTTTTTTTCCCCATGCATTGAACATTTTGAACAACAACAAAAAACACCCACTTTCAGTCTAAACCCTGCCTAATTTGATTTAAGCCACGGCCCCTCCGAGTACAGATACGGATACAGATAATTTAGTTGGTTAAACAGATACAGATACAGATAATGGTGTACTCGCTCATCCCTACTTTTGTTCTGTGTTATCTGTGGCAGACTGCACAGATAACTCATAGAGGGCCGGTGTGGGTCAGAGCACAGGGACCAGTCCAGGCTGAGTCACAGTGCTGGTGTGGGTCAGAGCACAGGGACCAGTCCAGGCTGAGTCACAGTGCTGGTGTGGGTCAGAGCAGGGACCAGTCCAAGCTGAGTCACAGTGCTGGTGTGGGTCAGAGCACAGAGACCAGTCCAGGCTGAGTCACAGTGCTGGGGCTGGTGTGGGTCAGAGCACAGGGACCAGTCCAGGCTGAGTCACAGTGCTGGTGTGGGTCAGAGCACAGGGACCAGTCCAGGCTGAGTCACAGTGCTGGCCACGATATGACTCATCACTCCTCAGCAAACTCTTCAACATCACACTCACTCCTCCACATGCATCTCCACCAAAACACCACCAACCACAATACATTTTGTATTTCACACAGATGCTAAGGTTCCGACACGTCATCCACAAGTTTAGATGCTGCAAAAAAAGTTTGTGATTCACAGTTTCAGGTACGGAACAGTCTCTCATTCCAGCTACAGCTCTGCCTGTGGAGGTGTGGGCGGAAAACTGTCACTAACAAAGTGCAGTATTCATCTGCAAATGTTTAATAATATGAATAATATGAATATGAATAATATTACCCTAATGACACATCGAGGCAACTACCTTTTATTTTTACATTTTTACATTGAAATCTTACATTAAAACATTAAAATAAATGTATTGCACAATGAAATATCCTGTTCTTCCACCTGATCGACGGCAGAGACAATACGGGCTCTATCGTCCCACTGGCCTTATGTTAGCGCTTAGCGCCAGGCGCAGCTCATATTAGTTTGCGTGGACCGGCGCACTGCCTATTCTCGTGCCGGCGCTATACGCGTCCTTAACCATTATAACCACGCCTTTTAAGCTTAGAATTATTCACAACTGTGCTCATTGGTAAACTGCAGTTACTCAATGACATTCTTCCTTTCGAAGCTCCGATCCATTTGATCCATGTCCGGGTTTTGGCTGCATGCTGTCATCTCTTCATGCCAATTTGGATATCTCAGCACATCACAGATCATAGCCTGAATAAAACAATTCAACCTACAGCCAGGCAAATACAGATCTGTTCAGCAGGGCTGATGGTCTCCCTGTAGCCTACAATATAGAACGTTAACTATCGGTGACATTCCTGATAGCATCCAATTCCATGATCTTTATGTTGTAAACACATAACTTTCACAATAGTGAACAAGCACCCCCACTCGGCTCATTCAGGGCAGGTAGTTTTATAATTTGTAGACTACCTGCTGCACAGGCTAATGATGCACATAAATATAGCCTACATTATGTAAAGTCATTGCATAAATGTGTTTTTATTGTAAAAGTATGTGTGAAGTAAGCCAAGTCTTGCTGGAGCGGACATCACAGTAGAAACGTGTCACTCGTCTATATCACGTTGTATTTGCGACGGCTATATATTCCACCTGGATTACATATGTATGTTGCACATAGGGTTGTGTTTTGATTTTTGTTTTATTTTGTCCAATATTGAAATGTTCTAGAATTGCATGTTGTGTTAACATAAATAGTATTTATATCTACCACTTAGCCTATTTAGGCTGATTTGGTTGGTATTTCTTGTCGAAATGTATTAGCCTCAATGCATGCTGGGATATTTCACATGTGTGGCTTTGGTAGGGGAGCCGGTGCAGTGAATATTTGTTTGGGCAGAATGATATCGTTTTCTCTCGCTACCTTTTCTTCTCCCCCGCTGCACAGGTAGGGTGATGCAACAGCCTCTGAATGACAGGGGCTCAAAACTACGGTATAACAACTTTTTTTTCATCGGTCATTGTGCCTGTCTGATGCACGAGAGAGAGGGGGTGAGAGAGAGCGCAGTAATATCCCCGGCGCACTGAATAAGGCCTGGTTTTGAAAAGCGCAAAGCGCTAAATTAACGCCAGGAGGGAAGATAGTGTTAGGCTGGTATTTAAGGCCGAAACGCCCATTCTGGCCTATTCTGGCACTGCGCCACGCCTCTTCGGCGTAAAGCGCATTTCGGGGCCTAAAACCATGATGCTATCTTCCCGAGGCAGGCGCAATGCGTGTTGTTTTGCGTTTAACACCAGTTTTTGCGCCTAAGGCCAGTGGGAAGATAGAGCCCTACATATTCTCTGTTCCTGACATATCCTCGGGAGCTGGGCCCAGTGGCTCCGCTACAGGCTGTAGTGAAGGAGCTCTCCGAGGTGCTGAAGCGACTAGAGCGCGCGTGACCAGAGCACGTGGAGGCCAGGCCGTTGCTGTCAATGGTGCTAGGCAGCCACCTCGCGCTAGGCGCAGCAGCGGGAGAGGGCAGCCTATGAAAGAACAGTGACATAATCCTTGCTAATTCCTTATGATTTTCTGCACCTGGCTGGCAATTTATATAATCATCTCTGCTTTCAGACCCCGTTGCTGATTGTAACCAACTGCTGCTGTGCTTCTGCCTGCTCCTGCTCGAGACCGTTGCTGTAAAAGAATCATTGAGACTGTTCCTGCTCTTTGTGAACTTTTAGTTTAGTTTGTCGGCTGTCCGACAGTTTAGGCTAAGTTTTGTTCCAGTCTTTTGGTGACTGACTATCATTTTTGTTTTTTTTGCCTAACAGTCTCAGTAAAAAGACTTAAAACTGATCTTGTCTCTGTCGTCTCTGCTCCTGGGTCCAAAACCAAAGCAAACAGTTCCAGCAATTACATAATACTAATACTACTACTACTACTACTACTACTACTACTACTACTACTACTATTGTTATTCTTATTCTTATTATTATTAGGGGTTCAAGCCCAGAAGGAGCTGAAACCCTATTGTTTTTGTGTTGGTTTATTCTTGGAATTCGAACATCGCACATCGCAGAGACCTGAAATTTGGCCCAATGACAGATATTGGCTGGGTTTCCCAAAAGCTTCTTAGCGCTAAGAAGCTTCTTTAACCCTTCTTAAGGCCCCCTTAAGAAGCAAACGCGTTTCCCAATTGCTTCTTAGCCTAAGATGATCTTTCGTTATGAAGGCATGCGTTTCCCAAAAGCTTCTTAGCGCTAAGAAGCTTCTTTGACCCTTCTTAAGGCTCCCGTAAGAAGCCAACGAAGCCAACGCGTTTCCCGATTGCTTCTTAGCCTAAAATTATCTTCCGTTAAGAAGGCTGCGTTTCCCAAAAGCTTCTTAGCGCCAAGATGATCTTTCGTTAAGAAGGTTTTGTAAGAAGGGTCTGGGGCATTCTTAACACCTTCTTAATGACGAAACACTGGCAGATCCAGCCGTGTCAGGCAAAAGGAGATACTTGTGTCCACTGTTCCTCTTGTGTTTTTCCCTTTTTCCTTTCTTTCATGCACCCTTTAGTGTTTAAAATTGGGGAACACTTGAAAATCTCCCCTGTATGTATGGTTACTTGTGTTTTAAATGTTTTACCGTAGGCTATATTCCTCTAATCAGAATGGATTCCTTTTATCATAAGAATCTTGTGGATTTATATAGCACCTTTCACAGAACCCAAGGTCGCTTAAATTCTGTAGTGTTTCTCGCAATTTTGTTGTATGCTGTGTATATAAAGCAATTTGAACTGCAGTCCATGTCTGAAATAAATAATGTTTAATAGAAGAAGTTCTTGTTTAACACGTTCACTGCCGTCAACGAGTTATCTCGTCAAAAAAAATCCAACGGTTGACTGCCGTCGACGAGTTATCTCGTCAAAAAAAAATAAAAAAAATTTTTGACGGTGGGACGTGGATCAAACCCTTTTACATCTCCTATAAAAATATGGGAGCCACCGAACGTGTACAACCCATTCCACCGACCCACTAAGTGGCGACAGTGCTCTCCAGACTAGAGAAAGCTGAGCCAAAACTGCAGGGAAAAGCGTGAGGAAACCATTCTCATACTGTAGAATGGTTTGGCGAAAACGCTTTCGCGCTGGCGCACAACGGTGGCGCACAACGGTGGGGGGTTCCAAAAATAGACTGGGTGCAACACACTTTGAAACACGCAGCATAAAGCCCAGAATCGCACAAAGCTTCATCAAAGCTCTCAACCGAAACCCCAAGAAACGAGCGAGCCCCATCCAGACTCGCCCGTGAGGGGCCGCCAGCAGCCAGGCAGCACAGACAGGCAGCAGAAACTCACTTGTGACAAACGCTGCAAAGCCACCAGAGACACACCCACGGAGGGAGGAGTTTGAAGGAGAGGGGGGTGGGGGTGCTGTTATGGAGGAAATTACTGTTCAGAACTATTGTTTAGATGTCTGATGTCTTACTGATGCCAAAAATAAATGGTTAAAGTGACTGTTCTATCGAATTTCACAAAAAGGCATTTATCTCAGCTTTCCTTTTCAGACGGTGAAACCATGCTGTATTCAACTGCTAATGCCTACATAACTACTAACTCTACAAACTAACTCTTTTAGACAGAGAAAGCACACATTCTATTAGTTATTTTGAGATATTTTGTGTTCACAAAGTCCTAGCAGAAAATAATCATCGGCTCTTGAAAGATGAGCCAGAATCCTCAAAAAAAACCTTGGCAGAAGCTAGCTACAGTAAAAAAAAAAACTGTTGGCAGCGAATGTGTTAACATGACCACGATTAGGTTATTCTACAACAGTGTTTCTCAACCACTGGGTCGTGGCCCACTGGTGGGCTCAGAGTGCCATCTAGTGGGCCGCAGAGGACCTCTCACATCGAGATGGTGGACAGCTCCAGTTAACACGTTCACTGCCATTGACGTGTTGATACGTCAAAAAAAATCCAACGGTTGACTGCCAATGACGTGTTGATACGTCAAAAAAAAAAAAAAAAATTGACGGTGGGACGTTGATCTAACCCTTTTACATCTCTTATATAAATATTGGAGCCACCGAACGTGTACAACCCATTCCACCGACCCACTAAGTGGCGACAGTGCTCTCCAGACTAGAGGAAGCCAAGCAAAAAGCAGTGTGAGGAAGCCATTCTCATGAAAATGGATTGGCGAAAACGCTTTCGCTTTCGCGCTTGGGAGCTGGCGGTGGGGGATTGCAAATTTGCATAATAGATTATGGGTGCAACACACTTTGAAACACCTTTGAAACACCAGCAGAAAGGAATCGCAAGCAGCTTCATTCCAGCTGAGCTCACAACCGAAAACGAACGAGCCTCATTCTCATACTGTAGGCGAAAACGCTTTCGCGCTGGTGCACACGGGCGCACAACGGTGGGGGGTTCCAAAAATAGACTGGGTGCAAAACACACTTTGAAACACGCAGCATAAAGCCTAGAATCGCACAAAGCTTCATCAAAGCTCTCAACCGAAAACCCAAGAAACGAGCAGCCCCATCCAGACTCGCCGACGAGGGGGCCGCCAGGGAGGGAGGCTGCTCAAACTCGCAGCAGCAGCAGCAGCAGCAGCAGCAGCAGCAGCAGCAGCAGCAGAAAACTCGCTTGTGACAAACGCTGCTGAAAGCCACCAGAGACACGCCCACGGAGGGAGGAGTTTGAAGGAGAGGGGGTTCAGAACTATATTGTTTAGATGTCTGATGTCTCACTGATGCCAAAAATAAATGGTTAAAGTGACTGTTCTGCCTGTTTGATTGAATTTCACAAAACTGCGATTATCTCAGCTTTCAGTCTCAGACGCTGAAACCATGCTGTACTCAACGGCTAATATCTACATAACTACTAACTCTACAAACTAACTCTTTTAGACAGAGAAAGCACACATTCTATTAGTTCTTTTGAGATATTTTGTGTTCACAAAATCTTAGCAGAAAAGAATCCTCGGCTCTTGAAAGATGAGCCAGAATCCTCAAAAAAACCCTCTGGCAGAAGCTACCTACAGTAAAAAAAAAACGGCCGGCAGTGAATGTGTTAAGATGCTTCTTAAGAGCCTTCTTTTTTTTCTTTTTTCTTCTCTTCTGTTAAGAAGGCGTTTGGGAAACACTTCTTTGGAGCCTTCTTAACTCCTTAAGAAGCTTCTTAACTCCTTAAGAAGCTTCTTTGTTGGGAAACTCAGCCATTGGTGGTTACTAGATGCTCTAGAAATATCCTTCGAATCGGCCTGATGGGGGTGCTATAATCAGTGATGTAACTCAAGCAATTGTGATGTCATCAGTTATGCTACTATACTACCACTACTACTACAACAACTATTACTCAATCAGTCCCAAACCTCTCTGCCTAATGTGAAATGGCATTTCTGACAGGCTATTAAGCAATTTGACCAAAAGGGGGCATGACAGAGGCCCAAACTGGAAGTGGCCTAACACAATAACAGCCATAACTCCAGAAACCAGATATTTAAAGGGATAAATTGGATCTGTATCCTCACAACCATGCACACTTTTGGCCAAGGTCAAATCCATTTGGGCAAGGCTTGAACCTCTGCTATTTCCACTTGCAGCTATATATTTTATTATTATTATTAGGGGTCCAAGCACGAAGTGCGTGGATCCCTATTGTAATTGTTCCGTTTATTATTAGGGGTCCAAGCACGAAGTGCGTGGATCCCTATTGTATCTGTTCCGATTATTTTTATTCTTCTTCTCCGGTAAAACTGTATGTACAGCAGAAACTGTAAGGCTCAGCGTAGCCAGACTGGGCACATAGATTGTCAATGTGCCTCACTACTCAGAAACAAAAAATTACCCATATTGGCCAGATGGTGGCGCTATAACAGACCATTTCGCGTTATGGTCCATATCTTCTGAACCGTGTGTCCTATACTCAAAATTTCACTTCTCCTGGATTCCTTGGATCAATACGCATCTATCCATATAGGCCCCGCCCATTTGCGTGTGCCTAGATTTTCCGCCATTTTGAATTTTATCAAAAACCTACTTTTGCGAACTCCTCTTAGACCGTTCGGCCAAATCACACGGAAATTCTTCTGGGTTATCTATGGACTACCCCGACCTAAAGTTATTAAAGGATTTTGGATACGTGAAACCGTTTTGAAATTATAAATGTCTAAACTTTTGTGTATTTGCTTTTGTTCTTTTCCTGCCCTAAAAGTGTTTGGATCTCAGAAAGCATACCCCCCCATCACCCAAACTTTCCACACAGGTTCACGATAGGGATGGGCATTTCTAGCAAAAACACTATTCGAAATTCGCTGGCCAAATTCGAATTGAATTCGAAATTCGAAAAAAAAAAAAAAAATGTAAAAAAAAAAAAAAATGTTTTTTTTTTTTTTTTTTTTGTGAGTGAAATGTTGCATTGTCTCCCCTGATTCTAAGTCTACGGCTTTATTAATTAATATAAAAAGCTTCTGCTGTGGATTTTTAGCTCAAACAAGCATTGCACCACTGAAGTAAAGAACATGTTACATGACATTGACATTTTCGAAAATAAAAAACAGTTTTGACAATCATGAGTGGTTCATTAAATATTTAGTAGGCTCAGGTCTGAGTGCCAAAGGGGTGCCAAAGTCACCCCCTCTCCCTCTTCATGGGATTTCATCCGCCATTCATTTTTCCATAAACCTTGCTTAAAATGCTTATAAAAATTGTTTTACTTGCTCAAACCAAGCGATTTGACTATACTTAGAATCAGGGGAGACAATGCAACATTTCACTCAAAAAAAAAAAAAAAAAAAGAAAAAAAAAAAAAAAAAATCGAATTTCGAATTTCAATAATAAAAGTCGACCTTGATAATAACAACGATTATTCGAAAATTCGAAATTCGATGCCCATCCCTAGTTCACGACATCACCCACTACTCAGAGTAAAAAAATTACACCAATCCACCAGATGGTGGCGCTATAACAGCCAATTTCACGTTTTTCGGTCAATAACTTCTGAACCACGAGCCGTAGAATCAAAATTCCACGTCGACCGGTTTCCCTGGAGCATCGTGCATCTAACCTAGTAGGCCACGCCCATTTCTGTCTGGTAGATTTTCCGCCATTTTGAATTTGATCAAAAACCTACTTTTGCGAGCTCCTCCTAGACCGTTTGGCCAAATCACACAAAACTTTTTCTGTGTAATCTATGGACTACCCCGACCTGAAGTTATTAAAGGATTTTGGATACGTGAAACCGTTTTTAAATGATAAATCTCGAAAATTTTAATGAAACACACGCCAACCCTAAATTGCCCACAACTCATTAACCGGTCAATTACAACTACTGCTGCTACTACTGCTACCACTCCCACTACTACCAACACTACTACTACTACTATTACTACTTCTGCTACTACTACTACTACTACTACTACTACTACTGGAAGTTGGAATGTAGCATTTTGGGTGGGGTTAATGTGTTTTGGGGTTCTGCATCTGCTGTAGCATAATACATAGTTGGTTTAGATGTCACACAGTAATGCCCGATCCACAAAGACTTGACACCCACGTTTTAATAAAAACAAGTTTATGCCATAATAAGGTTACATCCGTGCCTTGTCATTGCTGTGGAAGGATGGTGTAGGGGTAAAGTAGCAGACACCAAAGCTGGAGGTCCTGGGTTCAAACCACGGCCAGGTAACTGTTTTATTTTTTGAAAATGTAGAATAAAGGTTAATCTGGATATAATTATGTATAAAGCTGCTGAATACACACTGTGTACATAGCAGAATAACTGAATATGCCTATTCATAGTAACGTCATATTTCGACGTCATCTTGACATTCCTGTGTAGATGTCTAAATGATCCCCAAATCGGCTGTGATTTGGCCTAGTCCTGGACGTCACTGAAAGATGATATCAGAACATCATCATGATGTAATTGTGTTTGCTGGGAGCCTTCTTTCAGATATATGAGAGGAAAAACATTCCAATACATTATTGTGTCTTCAGATGGGAAAGGTCCAAAAAGAGAATTCAATCTGAATTATCCTTGTCACTCATGTGCTCATTGTAACAGCACAACCCACACCAATTAGTTCAAACACCTCCATTCAGGGCAGACTTTTAATGTAAAGTGGTGAATTATGTGTGTAATACAAAAATGTCCTTAATGGTAAATGGACTGCATAACAAGCTGCCATGCAGGGTGCTGGCTATAGTCACCAAAAGCAATTTCAGACATACAACCCATCAACCTTCTGTAGTGGACGCCACTACGCCCTATGGTTTGATGTGTGTGTGGGAAAGACACAATGACAACTGAAAATTCTGATTTCAGAACACAAAAGCTCCATCATGAGACAAGAACTAACCTCTCCTGTTGCAAAACACATTCTTGAACACAGCCACGCAATCTCCAGCTAACATTTCCAAGATATTGAAAAAGTTCATGAAACACCGCAAAATAAGGAGGCAACATGTGGGGTTTTAATTACTGTTACTGACTTGGCTGTCTGAAGTTGAAAGTTGTTCATCCCACGTGGGGTTTGAACTTTGAGCCGCAATGGTCTTTAGTTAGCATAAGTCATGAGCTTTACCAAGTGAGCTATCCAGACTGTTGTATTTAACTTTGTAGACCATATTATATGTATCTGCAGAGCCAGAGAAGTACTTGTCGTATTTACAGTATGTTCTACCCAAATACCACTTTCTGTCCAGATACTTAAAGGGAAATTGTACACAAAAACTGCTTTCTATCCAAGTACTACTTCAAGTCACAAGTACTTATGTGACCACAACACCCTGACTGACCCCATCACCCTTTACTGACCACTACACCCTTACTGACCTTGCTTGGACCCCGTCATCGCCGCTTGCGGCTATATTTAGGGGTCCAAGCACGAAGTGCGTGGATCCCTATTGTATCTGTTCCGTTTATTATTATTATTATTCCGCGCTAAAACAGCATGCACGTCAAAAACCGTAAGGGCTACAGTAGCCAGACCTTGCACATAGGTTGGAAATGTGCCCCACTACTCAGAGACAAAGAAATTGCTATATTGGCCAGATGGTGGCGCTATAACAGACCCTTTTGCGTAGTGACCCATAACTGCTGAACCGTGAGGCGTAGAATCAAAATTCCACATCTGCTGGATTCCCTGGATCAATACGCATCTATCCATATAGACCACGCCCATTTAAGTCTGCTAGATTTTCCGCCATCTTGGACTTTCTCAAAAAAAAAAAAACGAACTCGTCCTAGGCCATTTGCCCGAATAAGCCCAAACTTTTTGTGTGTCATCTCTGGACTTCCCTGATCTAAAATTGTATAAAGAATTTGGATACGTGCAACCGTCTTGAAATGATAAATGTTTAAACTTTTGATAAACAAACTCGTCCTAGGCCATTTGCCCGAATGAGCCCAAACTTTTTCTGTGTCATCTCTGGACTTCCCTGATCTAAAGACTTACAAAGAATTTGGATACGTGAAACCGTCTTGAAATGATAAATGTTTAAACTTTTGAAGACACATGCTCTGACACTATGTCATCACCAATGACAGTCTTGTGACATCACTGATGATGTCATCTATGATGTCATCTATGATGTCATACTTTCTCTACATAACATCAGCTCTCCCACACAAACACACACACACACACACACACACACACACACACACACACACACATGCACACACACATATACACCTATACACACACACACACACACACACACACACATATATACTGTAAATGTGACCTGCTCTGACAAAATCAGTCACATTGACCCCAAAATACATTTTGAGTTGTATACACCATTGGAAAGAGGAGACTCTCAGCTTTCTGGGGATATCAAAATTATCTTTGTAGTCCAACAATTGAGGGAGATACACCCCTTTAGGTCGCGACTGTTTCCAAACTGTGTTTTTGAGGAAAAACGGCCTCAAAGTTTGACGTTAATTCTGAGACATAAACATCTTTTCTTGAAGTTGTCTGCATGTGCATGCCCACACACCAGGTGGGATTGGGCTGAAATTTTGTATGGCACTGTGTTATGATCCTGGGGAGGTAATGGCAATGTCATGGAAACCACCTGGAAAGTCCTTTAAACCACCTGGAAAGTCCTGGAAACTACCTGGAAAGCACTGGAAAGTCTTGGAAACCACCTCCCCAGGTTGGATTTGGCTGTAAATTTGTATGGCAGTGTGTCATGATCCGTGGAAGGTCATGAGCAGGTCATGGAAACCACCTTGAAAGTCCTGGAGAGTCCTGGAAACTACTTGGAAAGTCCTGGAAAGTCCTGGAAACCACTTCCCCAAGTTAAATTTGGCTGTAAATTTGTATGGCAGTGTGTTATGATGCAGGTAAGGTCATGGGAAGGTCATGGAAACCACCTTGAAAGTCCTGGAAACCACCTGGAAAGTCCTGGAAACTACTTGTAAAGTCTGGAAACCACCTCCGGTTGGAGTGGGCTGTACATTTGCATGGTGGTGTGTTATGATCTGGGGTAGGTCATGGTAAGGTCCTGGAAACCACTTGGAAAATCCTGGAAACTGGACTTTCTAATATTAGATTAGAAAATAAATTTGCCAGATTTGATGAGACTTTCCCTATAAACCACTTCTGGGGCCAAATGTATAAAACTGTGCATGTACTGTATGTGTAGAAATCTGTGTAAGCCCAAAAAAGCTCTACGCCCAAATTAACACTACATTTGGCCCCTGGTCTTCTATTCGAATATACAGATAGATAGATACTTTTGTTGGTTGAACAGGTACACATAACATCTCAGTACACCTCAGTGGATATCATGAC
>NC_139623.1:65201324-65213824 GCF_964638095.1 Poromitra crassiceps
AGCTGCCTGTACTGTGGTCGAGCCGGGCATTACCTCTCCTCCTGCTCCCGGCGTCCAGTAAGTGGTCCCACCGCTCGCCGGCCCGTGGTACTCTCAGTGGATCAAGACTCTACGTGTCCAGCCGAAGAATCTGTACGGTTGGGTAGCGTTCCCTGCAGGACCCAGGAGTGGCAGTGTGTCTCCAAGAGGGTTAACGAGTTGGAGAGGACTGTCGATCGTCTCATTGGGAAGTTCAATCGCTGCCTGCAGATCGGCTCCGTCCCCCCGCAGGGGGCCTCCGAGTCTGCTGGCCCTGAGGCACAACCTGAGGCACAACCTGTGGACCTGCCCCTCGCCGAGTCTGAACCCGTAGCTGAGGCACAACCTGTGGACCTTCCCCTCGCCGAGTCTGAACCCGTACCCCAGCAGCAGCCAATTCCTGTCGTTGACCCACACGTAGGTTCCAGCTTCATGCTGGGAGGTTCCCGTAGTGTCGTCAGCCCTCGGTCAAGAGCAAGAAGAAATAAGAGGCGTTTAAAGGAGGAGACGGTGGGTGACCTCCCCAAACTACAGGTCGGGAGGGCAGGCCTCGCTGTGTCAGATCCCCCTGCGGCTCTGCCTTCGGAGACGGCGGCATTTGACCCTTTTGATGGTCTCCAGCCTCCCGTGTTTGGGTCGTGCCCCGGGGGATGGCCGGCCCCAGAGGATCCACCGGACCCGGTGGAAGTTCTGTCTACGTATCGGTCCATCTATGGCTTCGATATCCTGTATTAGGGAGGAGCACCTCCACTGTCCTACACCCCCTTTGGGGGTCTAACCACCTGCATCTAACCACCTGCTGAAGAGCACCTCACTCTCCTACACCCCCTTTGGGGCCTAACCACCTGCGTAAAAAACCACCTGCGGAAGAGCACCTCCACCAGAACCTACGGATTTTTTGTCTCCCAGATGCCATCCTTGATGGCCTCATTGGACGCCAGGTGACGTCCGTTGAGGGGAGGGTACTGTTAGGATGACGTCATCATTCCTACTTTGACGTCGTCATTCCTACTATGATGTCATCGATCACTGATGATGTCATGATTCATAGGCGTCTTTCATGCCTTTCGCCGGTGATGTCATAACACAGGTGATGTCATATTCACATCTATAAGGGCCTGTTCCTGCAGGCTCTCGCCAGTGATTCATAAATTCACATCAAGGATCATACGAATCTCTGCAACGTCTGCAACCTGCAACTTCTGCAACCAGCAACTTCTGCAATCTCTGCGACCGTTCCCAAACCTCGAACTGTGCAGCCCCAGCCATCAAGTTCCACAACACCCCAGCTTCATCAACTCCCCGCGAATAGATCCACATGTCTAACACCGATCCTGACAGGGGTCAGATATAACCTCTTCAGAGACATTCACTGCCTCTGAGTTAGGCCCTGCCCACTCCAGGGCAACTTCACAGCAGCCACATAAGTCCTTCAGGTCAGGCCAGTCAGACCACATGCCAAAGCCAGGGGAACGACTGTCCAGCTTCCCGCTAGGTTTCGTCTTGAATCCCAGGAAGTTAGGATCTGACCCACAGAAGTGCAACTGTAATCCAGGTCACCAATGGTTAACATGTAAACATTAAAGTGGGCAGAAACATGTAGTAATGCAATGTGACTGACACCCCTATCAGCCAATCAGAGTGGGCTGTGTGGTAGAGCTCTGTTGATAGCTGCAGCAGGTGCCCTGAATCACTGAGATGAACGTGACTGCTGGAGAAAGCAGAGCTGCAGGTTTGTGGAGCTGGTTTTAACATCTTACAATCAATTCAATCTATAATGTTTGAACTTGAACTTGCCAATACTTGACAGAAACCTGTTGAATCTAAACTCTGAAGCTGAATTGGTGAGTTATTGTTTGTGTGTTTGCACCCCCCCCCCCCCACATTCTTGAAGTAATTTGTCCAACACTGACACACACACACACACACACACACACACACACACACACACACACACACACACACACACACACACACACACAAAACGCACATGCACACACACACACACACACACACACACACACACACACACACACACACACACACACACACACACACACAGCCCCTGGTGCAAGAGATGAGCCAGGGAATGGGATTACTCTCACAAAAAACTACACTTCCCAAGATGCAGCAGCAAAATGGCCGCTCATTACCAGATTGAGAACACCTGAAAAGGAATACATTCTCTCAGTCATACATTCAAACAAACAGACAGCAACCAGAAGCACCAAGCTCTACTCAGAGTTTAATTCCAAAGACGTCAATGGTTGGTGAATATGTTTACATTCCTGTTGTTTTAAAATGCTGCTTAAATGTTTGATGCAATGCTGCTTAATTTATTTGTTAAATTGCTTCAATTGGAAGGAACCATTGTATTGCAGCACCGATTTCGTTTTTGTGTTTGCATCTTTGAATTCATATTGTGTTTTAGTTTAATAAGTTAAAAGCATAAGTTAAAAGTATAAATTACGAAAGAATAACACAAAGTTAAAAATGTTAAATTTATGTTTAAAACGCTACTAAAAATGTGGACATGAATGTACCATGTTAATGTTAATGTTTTTGAACTTGAAGTGATTGGTTGCGCCTTTACTGATCTGTAGATATCCACCGTGCCAATGGTGCCCTGTTGAATCTAAACTCTGAAGCTGAATTGGTGAGTTATTGTTTGTGTGTTTGCATCCCCCCCCCCCCCCCCCCCCTGGGAAGATGGGTGGAGCTATGGGTATAAAAATTTGAAATGTCTTCCTATCTTGTGTGTTTAATTAAAGCCACGTAAGATGTTAAGAGTTTTGGCCTTAAAGGGACACTCCACCGGAAAACAATGCTGATTTATTTTGCACATCTCACACATCCGAAAACAGTTTCGCAGGCATTCATTTAGTTTGACACTTACTGAGTTGATTTGTGAAAGGTATAGTTTGGTTTATTTGAAGTGTGGTACTATGCGGTACTTGTAATGTCTAAACTTTTAATGCCACCTGCTGTGACACCCCCCCCATTCCCACACACACACACACGTGTGAGCCACCTAATTGACTCAGGGCTTGGAGACTCGGACTCAAATTCCCATAATCCATCACTCCCTGGGTGGCTATTCACATGCAACCACCACCATTCTGAATGAAGGACGCCACTTCGAAAAAGTAAGTCTACTATCTTTTTTTGCACCCTATGCCACAGTAGTGACATTAGATAAAACATACAATATCATGCAAAAACAAAATGCCACCTACTGACCCTTGGCCTTGAATCTTTGAATTTGAATTACATACTCCAGATTTTCTAAAGTCAACCTATATGCAAATAGTGTCATGTCAATGTGAAGTTATAAAAGCTAAACATACTACTTCCTATGACTAATTTGTCTGTTTATGCCATGCTCTTCCACAGATCAACATCACTTGCAAAGTAATCAAACTGGTAAAACCCACAACTGAAGCAACAACCTGAGCCGGCACCACCATGAATACAACAACCTTCCTCCTCATTGACGCAACTGGAACCATTGACCTAGCTGTGTGGGGGTACTGTAAACCTGACATTGACGACTGGTACCACCTGACCAACCTATCCATACATGCATACAAACCAATACATATCTGACAACCACCCCAACCACAACATCAACACCCACCACTGCACTTGAATCATACACAGAACCACCACCACCCACCACTCAAAGCATCTATGGTGAAGTCTCTTCTGCCACCGTCACAAACAAGTACTTCTGTTTTTGGCACCTATCACTACTGTAAACTTTGACTCACTCACATACAAATGTCACAAATGCAATCAACGCCATAAAACAGAAACCGCAAAACACATATCCAATTCTCTCTGTCCATCAATAACCAGGAAACATCATACACCATCCCACTCGCACTTATCACACCACTGCTTACAAAATCACCAACTCAAATGACTACAGACGAAATGGAAGAAGCTATCCTCATGCTCAATCACATCTGAGTTGACATAATAGACAAATCATAGCCCTGACTCAGACTTGACTCCAAGACTCGACAGTCCCTCCACACAGTCCAGAAACCCCGACTCAGCCCCACACAAGGACAAAATGGATTGATATATTTCTTTTTACTTTAAGTTTTTCATTTCATAAAAACTATTATTTGCAATAAAAACTTATTGTTTGAATCATATATCTGCCTCCTTTGCTGTCTTTTGTCCCAGTTTTTTATGCATTATATCCTAACTCCTTTAGTCAACCTTGAGCTTACACTTTTATTGCCAACTTGTAGATGTCCACTGTGCCCAAGCTTACCCTTTTAAAACATCTGAATAACAGACAAGTAACTTGTTAACTGATAACCTATTAAGCCACTAACAGTTTGACTTAAAGGGTGATTTACACAACCTGAATATTAATATTGTTATACCGTACCTATACAGAGACACTATGAATGTACCATGTGGAGTATCTAGTAATAGTTAGGATTTTACATTAATTTCAAGACAAATGGTTCAAATTCTGGCCTTGTGCTTATGCAGACCAGATTTATGACTACCACCACTACTACAAAAGCATTGGCTTTTCATTGTGACAACCAATTACTTAGATCACCATTCAGGAACAGTTTGTTTAATCCTTTCCTCACTGAGCACATCTATAACCATGATCAGAAGTGTACAGTAGAAGCAGCACACTATCTTCATCCAATGGACTCGGAACACCACAAAAGCAACACCTCAGTAAGCTGTCCACTCATGGCTAACACATCTAAGCTTATCAGGAAGCTAGGATTTGAAATTATGACAGTTTGCCTAGAAAAAGTCCATTGCTTAATAAGCCTCTTTGACAGCCACCATTTGGCTTACCACCACCACTGCTACTTACTACATATTACTTGCAAACTTGGTACACTTGTGCACATATCAACTCTGACTAAATGTGCAATTCAGTGTCTATATTATCTGACATATACCCCCCAAGTCACCAGAACCTTGGACCCCGCATCGCCGCTTGCGGCTATATTTATTATTATTATTATTCCGCCCTAAAACAGCATGCACGTCAAAAACTGTAAGTGCTACAGTAGCCAGACCTTGCACATAGGTTGGAAATGTGCCCCACTACTCAGAGACAAAAAATTAGCCATATTGGCCAGATGGTGGCGCTATAACAGACCCTTTTGCGTATTGACCCATAACTGCTGAACCGTGAGGCGTAGAATCAAAATTCCACATCTGCTGGATTCCCTGAATCTGAATTATCCTTGTCACTCATGTGCTCATTGTAACAGCACAACCCACACCAATTAGTTCAAACACCTCCATTCAGGGCAGACTTTTAATGTAAAGTGGTGAATTATGTGTGTAATACAAAAATGTCCTTAATGGTAAATGGACTGCATAACAAGCTGCCATGCAGGGTGCTGGCTATAGTCACCAAAAGCAATTTCAGAGATAAAACCCATCAACCTTCTGTAGTGGATGCCACTACGCCCTATGGTTTGATGTGTGTGTGGGAAAGACACAATGACAACTGAAAATTCTGATTTCAGAACACAAAAGCTCCATCATGAGACAAGAACTAACCTCTCCTGTTGCAAAACACGTTCTTGAACACAGCCACGCAATCTCCAGCTAACATTTCCAAGATATTGAAAAAGTTCATGAAACACCGCAAAATAAGGAGGCAACATGTGGGGTTTTAATTACTGTTACTGACTTGGCTGTCTGAAGTTGAAAGTTGTTCATCCCACGTGGGGTTTGAACTTTGAGCCGCAATGGTCTTTAGTTAGCATAAGTCATGAGCTTTACCAAGTGAGCTATCCAGACTGTTGTATTTAACTTTGTAGACCATATTATATGTATCTGCAGAGCCAGAGAAGTACTTGTCGTATTTACAGTATGTTCTACCCAAATACCACTTTCTGTCCAGATACTTAAAGGGAAATTGTACACAAAAACTGCTTTCTATCCAAGTACTACTTCAAGTCACAAGTACTTATGTGACCACAACACCCTGACTGACCCCATCACCCTTTACTGACCACTACACCCTTACTGACCTTGCTTGGACCCCGTCATCGCCGCTTGCGGCTATATTTAGGGGTCCAAGCACGAAGTGTGTGGATCCCTATTGTATCTGTTCCGTTTATTATTATTATTATTCCGCGCTAAAACAGCATGCACGTCAAAAACCGTAAGGGCTACAGTAGCCAGACCTTGCACATAGGTTGGAAATGTGCCCCACTGCTCAGAGACAAAAAATTTGCCATATTGGCCAGATGGTGGCGCTATAAAAGACCCTTTTGCGTAGTGACCTATAACTGCTGAACCGTGAGGCGTAGAATCAAAATTCCACATCTGCTGAATTCCCTGGATCAATACGCATCTATCCATATAGACCACGCCCATTTAAGTCTGCTAGATTTTCCGCCATCTTGGACTTTCTCAAAAAAAAAAAAAACGAACTCGTCCTAGGCCATTTGCCCGAATAAGCCCAAACTTTTTGTGTGTCATCTCTGGACTTCCCTGATCTAAAATTGTATAAAGAATTTGGATACGTGCAACCGTCTTGAAATGATAAATGTTTAAACTTTTGATAAACAAACTCGTCCTAGGCCATTTGCCCGAATGAGCCCAAACTTTTTCTGTGTCATCTCTGGACTTCCCTGATCTAAAGACTTACAAAGAATTTGGATACGTGAAACCGTCTTGAAATGATAAATGTTTAAACTTTTGATGACACATGCTCTGACACTATGTCATCACCGATGACAGTCTTGTGACATCACTGATGATGTCATCTATGATGTCATCCTTCCTCTACATAACATCAGCTCTCCCAGTACCTCATCCACTCTACAACAGCAAGGCGGCAAGTAAAGTAGCTCATCCTTCCTCTACATAACATCAGCTTGAACAAATGGTTCAAGTTCTGGCCTTGTGCTTATGCAGACCAGATTAATGACTACCACCACTACTACAAAAGCATTGGCTTTTCATTGTGACAACCAATTACTTAGATCACCATTCAGGAACAGTTTGTTTAATCCTTTCCTCACTGAGCACATCTATAACCATGATCAGAAGTGTACAGTAGAAGCAGCACACTATCTTCATCCAATGGACTCGGAACACAAAAGCAACACCTCAGTAAGCTGTCCACTCATGGCTAACACATCTAAGCTTATCAGGAAGCTAGGATTTTAAATTATGACAGTTTGCTTTCTCGGACTCAGACTCCGATAACATTTTAAACCTTTTTCCAAGTTCTACCTTGTCTTCCGACCATGTGTCTGACAACGCGACATTCCTGTCCCAACGCCTGCAGTATCTCTTTAAGAAGGAAACTCGTTCCAGCCTCCACGGCTCGACACTATCTGAATACTGGCGTAATAGACGGATCCCGAGAGGACTACGGATCAACAAGGAGCCGGCACTCGGGAGGAACAACAGCGAGTTCTGTAAACAGTGGTGCGAGATCTTAAACAAATGCTCGTTTGACCTTATGCTTCTTGTCATTAAACACGCTGATGCTGAACTATCAAAGACCCGTACTGAGATCACAGACCTGAAGAAAGAGATGACGGGCAAACTCAGTACTCAACAGCTGCGTGATATTGAGACGGAATGTGCAGCTGTGAAAGAGACTTATGAAAAGCAGGTTTCAGACATGAAGCTGAACAAGTACCGGAGAGACACGCTGGATTACAAGAATGACCGTGTCTACCCATGGTTGAGCCATGATGGATCTAATTCCCACTTCAGACATCAACGCAGACGGGGGGAACACACAGCGTCCAGTGGCTGGTCGACAGACGAATCTGGCAACGAGGAGCGAGCGACCCGCCGTAGACAACAGCCTTTTTTAGGACATCCCATGCAGCGAAGGAATCCAACGAGAGCGGCAACAAACGACGTCCCACCCGGAGGGGCGGCAGGCGCCACCGTGCGCGCCAACAGAGGGAGAGGGAGAGGGAACCAGAAGGGATTAACGTGATCAACCTGTCTAACAGACCCCTGTCTCCAAAAGAAGTCTCCATCCTCTCAAAAGGTTTATCTTTTGTTCCCTTTACTAGAGCGGACCCATTTAAAACTAGAATAGAACTGTTTAAATTCTTAAGAAATGTCAAGCTTTGTGCTTTTTTGACAAGGGCGCTCCCCACTCACTTTCTCCTCCTTCACAGACTGTCAGCAGTGTACCTGCACCACCCTCCATACCCTCGTTTGGATTGAGGGCTAAAAGTACTTTTGTCCCACCTGCTTTGAACCATTCTGTCGCTACCTTCTGCAGGTTGGTTGAGCAGGACGCGATGGAAACGGTACTGTCAAACAATAAAAAGAGACATTTTTCGAACATTGAACTTGAAGAAAGTAATTCGTTAGTCACACTATCAAAAGACTCTACTATTGTGATCAGAAATGCTGACAAAGGTGGTGCTGTAGTTATTCAAAACATTGTGTCTTACAGAACTGAGATTCTGAGACAACTTGGGGCATCTGAATTTTACACTCCTTTAATGGGGGACCCTACTGTGAAATTCCTTCAGGAAGTAGAGGCTTTTTTGAGCACTGCATTAACTAATTATTTTATTAATCAGGATGAACATAAATTTATGCTTCAGAAACATCCTATACGTCCAGTTTTTTACACTCTTCCTAAAATACATAAGAGTTGTGTGGAACCAGTACCTGGCAGGCCCATTGTAGCGGGCACTCAGTCTCTTACAGAACCGATTTCACAATACCTAGATAAACATATTAAATCACTGGTATACCTACTTCCGTCTTATCTGAAAGACACTACAGATTTTCTTAACAAATTGAATTCTATACAAAACATCACTGAAGGCAGTTTTTTGTGCACTATGGATGTGAACAGTCTGTATACTAATGTGCCCCATACGGAGGGTTTGGAAGCTCTTACACATTATTTGGACACAAGACAGAACCCTACACCCCCTACTGGTTTTCTAGTGGACCTGTGCAAATTAATCCTGAACAGAAACTACTTTAAGTTTGAAAAAGCGTACTACTTACAATGCCAGGGGGTTAGTATGGGGAGCCCGTGCTCACCAAACTATGCAAACCTTTTTATGGGCAAATTTGAAGATAACTTTGTTCATCAGAATAACCCCTTTTGTGCCTTTTTTGAGTGTTGGTTCCGTTTTATTGATGATGTATTCTTTATTTTCACTGGGTCTCTCATCCAATTAGAAGAGTTCAAGTTATATATTGATTCCAGATTACCTTCTATAAAATTTTCGCTTGAATATAGCCTTGATTCAGTGTCCTTTCTGGATGTTTGTGTGAAAAAATCTGATCTCTTGACCAAGGTCTACAGGAAAAAGACAGACAGAAATAGTTTTTTAGACTTTACTAGTTATCATCCTCCCAGTCTTAAAAGAGGTTTACCTTATAGTCAGCTCTTAAGGGTCAGAAGAATTTGTAATCGAGATATTGATTTCGATGAACAAGCTGCTGAACTGTGTGCTCGCTTTAGAGCGAAAGGCTATAGTAACAGTGTTCTGGATAACAGCCTCCAGCGGGTTAAAAACTTGAATAGAGAGGACTTATTGGTGCCTAAAGCCCCCTATGCCCAGAGCTTTAATATGGTTTGCGCCACAACCTTCTCTCCGGTGTCCCATGACATCAAATCCTGTGTGTTAAAACACTGGCACATATTACGTAGTGACCCCCAGGTGGGCCACGCCTTTGTTAAACCTCCTCTGTTTGCTCATAAACGAGCTAAAAATCTGAGAGATGTACTAGTTAGGGCGGACTGCTACACACCCGCCCTCCATTTTTTATCTAATTTGCCTAACGGTAATTTTCCTTGTTCCAATTGTATTCACTGTAACGCTATGATTAAGGGTGCTACCTTTTTACACCCACACTCAGGGAAGAAATTCTTTATCAAAAGTAGGATTTCCTGTAAAACTAAATTTGTGGTGTATCTTTTGAAATGTCCCTGTGGCCTTTGTTATGTGGGGAAAACCACGAGGGAACTTAAAGTTCGCATTTCTGAACATAAAAGCAATATTAGAAATAAAGAGGAAAAGTCGTCTGTAGCCAGACATTTTAATTCATTTGGACACGATGTGTGTTCTCTTAGGTTCCAGGGGATTGAGTCTGTTGGTCCCTTAAAGAGGGGCGGTGACAGAGACAGGGCCTTACTACAAAGGGAGGCATTTTGGATTCATTCCCTACACACAGAACACCCTAAAGGCCTAAACGAGGAGCTACTTCTTAGCTGTTTTCTTTAATATTTTTTCTTGTTTTCTATTGGTGTATTCTCAAGTATGTGGTTGCGATTGTGCTGAGAAGATTGGGACCCCTGTGCCTGTTTGCTCCATGTGTGGCTAGCCAACCTCTTACAGTAGCTTGTCACTAGAACCCCCGTTGTAAGTTCTGGTATAATCATGCTCATTATATACAGAGCCTTATTGTGAAGCACTTCCGTTTGGGAGGTCTTTATACAATACTTGTAATTTTAACTTTTCTATGTATTATTCTAAATGTATTATTTTCAATGTGTTACTAAATAGTTCCTTGCCTCTACTCGGGACAAGGCACATTACAAAATGTTTTATTTTCCTAATTGATTGTACTTCCGGCATGACTGTCTTTTTTGCCTGACACAGCACAACGCTGAGGAAGGTCTCTGACTGAAACGTTCGTTGCTGCTGCCCAGGTGTACTGAGGAAATAAATCAACAAAAAGACATTTGGAGTGCTGGCTTTTCTCTTGTTCATAATTCGTGCTTGCCTTGCACCCAGTGAGTTTTTAAATATTTTCAAGTGTGCTTGCAACCTGACTTTCTACTTTGTATTTACAGTATGTTCTACCCAAATACCACTTTCTGTCCAGATACTTAAAGGGAAATTGTACACAAAAACTGCTTTCTATCCAAGTACTACTTCAAGTCACAAGTACTTATGTGACCACAACACCCTGACTGACCCCATCACCCT
The DNA here is from genome assembly GCF_964638095.1 of Poromitra crassiceps. Lineage (NCBI taxonomy): Eukaryota > Metazoa > Chordata > Actinopteri > Beryciformes > Melamphaidae > Poromitra > Poromitra crassiceps. The sequence continues at coordinate 65,212,289 of NC_139623.1, forward strand.
TTACTGACCACTACACCCTTACTGACCTTGCTTGGACCCCGTCATCGCCGCTTGCGGCTATATTTAGGGGTCCAAGCACGAAGTGCGTGGATCCCTATTGTATGATGTCATCCTTCCTCTACATAACATCGGGCACACACACACACACACACACACACACACATGCACACACACACACACACACACACACACACACATGCACACACACACACACACACACACACACACACATGCAGACACATATACACCTATACACACACACGCCACACACACACACACACACACACACACACACACACACACACACATATACTCACACATATATACACACACACATATACACACTTACACACATATGTGACGCCTGCGGTCGGAAGGTACCGTAATTCGGCCGTGGCCGTTCTCTACAGCAGAGGATCAAAGTTTTTTTTTGAAAAAATGTGGTTTTGCTTTTTTTTACAATAGTACAAAATATATTATTTGAACTATCCATTCCATATAAAATGAAGACGTTTTGGGATCAGTAAATAGGTATATTTAGCGATTTAAAAAATCAAGATTTCAGGCTTGAGTCCTAGCTGAGGGGGGTTTTCTCATTCATTTGCATGCGGCGTTTCACTGGCTCACTGTCTGCTATTGTTCCGAGTTTCGGCCAATGAGCCACATCAATAGAATTCAGCGTGTTACATGGGGGCGGGGAGCAAAGCTCTGTTTACAAGTGACAACCCAAGCAGAGGGGCGAAACATGGTCCCTCCAGACAGTGTGGCTGACTGTTTCAAATGATAACAAAACAACCACTATTGCAATTTGCAATACATGTCCCGCAAGGTTTCTGAGATTAGGGGAAAGTCTGAGCTGGCGTTACGCTAAACCAAACATGGGGAGGAGTTGCGGATTTGTTTGGCGTTAACGTTAGCTGTTGTGTGGTGGCTAGCTGGTTGTGGCCTACCTAGCTAGTAGTTCAGCAGGCAGCGGTCCACAAGCTTGTTGTGACCAAAATCCCCGCATTTAAAGCACTTCATACTCCCAGAGCTTGCGTAAACCATAGAGAACCTCATGCATTACTCAAAATGAAACGTCCAGGGTTTGTGTCTCCAAAAGCAACCGCTAACGTTACATGCAAGGTAACGTGAAGCTAACGTAGCTAGCAGCTAGCTACGTTAGCTCGAAGAGTACACAAAGAAGCAAAGAAAGAAGTGAGTGTTAACGCAGCGCTGCCGCCATTTTGGCCCGAAAATCGTCCCCTTTTGCGTGGTGTCATCGTCATGGGTGTCTCCAAAATTGCGGGTTTCTTGTGTGCGATTGACCCTCTCCAGCACTTCTTATCAATAAGTTCTTTGGCGGGACATAAACCATAGATTATTCGCCTATTTTCAGATCAACTGTAACAATCAATGAGGGGAAACACACGAAACACACACATCTCTTGTTGAGAACAAAACTTTAGCGTGCTAGCGAGGCCTGCTAGCCACGGTGTGTGTGTGTGTGTGTTTTATTTTTGTTCAGCAGCTCCTGTCTCTTATCAAATCTTTATT
>NC_139623.1:65218824-65221324 GCF_964638095.1 Poromitra crassiceps
AATGTAATTCACTGATGAGAGACCGGTTGGTAAGGTTTAACAAGATACTTTATTTAGCAAGTGGCGTGCATGGCAAGTACTTTGGCGTATGGCTCCATTGTAATATGGCGCTCCTCTTTAGGCGAGAGGGCGGCATCTATTTGGGCTAGAGAGAACCCCCCCCGGGATTCAAGATTCAAGATTTTTATTGTCACTCCGTAGTACAAGTATCACGTGTGAAATTCTTGTGCTGTAGACTCCATTACAACATAGTGCAAAAAAAAAAAAAAAAAAAAAATAGAAACAAGAGGCAACAAGCAATAAAGCAGTAGACACGCCACAGACAGTGGCGTATTCACTGCACATATGTGCAAATGGCATGAACATACTTTAAACATAATTAAACATAATAACATTCTGTTAGGTGCAAGTAGCATATACCTAATTAAACATACTGTTGAACATTAGTCATACATGATGGTAGCAGCTGCAGTGCGGTACAGTACAGCTACTACGCTATTTGTATAATGTTAAGGAGTCTCGTGGCCTGCGAGAAGAAACTGTCCCTCAAGCGATTTGTGCGTGCTCTTGGGACCCTGTATCTCCTCCCTGAGGGTAGCAGGGAGAACAGACTGTTGTGGGGGTGGTTTGTGTCTTTGATGATCTTCAGGGACCTCCTGAGGCACCGCTGGTTGTACAGATCTTGCAGTTCTGGCAGTTACGTGCTGGGCCACGCGCCTCACCCTTCTTAGCGCCCTGCGGTCCATGGTGGTGCAGTTCCCGTACCAGGTGGTGAAGCAACCAGTCAGCAGGCTTTCAATGGTGCCTCTGTAGAAGTCCCTGAGGATTTTTGGCTTTAGCCCGAATTTCTTCAGGCGCCTGAGTCCGTGTAGTCACTGTTGGCCCTTTTTTACAACAGTGGTGGTGTGGTTGGCCCATGTCAGGTCCTGGTGGATATTGACTCCCAGGTACTTGAAGCTGTCCACCCTTTCCACCACTGTGCCGTTGATGGTGATTGGGGGGGGGGGGGGGGGGGGGGGGTGCCCCCCCCCCCCCCCCCCCCCCCCCTTCTGTAGTCTACAATGATCTCCTTTGTCTTGGAGACGTTCAGAGAGAGGTGGTTGTCCAGGAGTCAAAACTTGTTGGTGGTGGACTGGGGAGGTGGGTGGGGTGAAATGACGGCTTCACTTATTGCGGAAAATCGCCATTTTCTCTGCAACCGTGCAACAGATTTAAAAACTGTTTGCACCCCTGAAAGCAGCATAACTTGTGCTAGCTAGTGCATGCAAGTTTCAGTAGCATTGATGCCTTTTAAAAGATCGTTAACTTTAGGTGCTGCTGGGTGAGGATTTGTCAGCTATACAGACGTGACAACATGTAAACACTATGAAAATGGTGAGTCTGTGACTCTCATTGTTGTTTTAGTGTTAATCTACACAATCTATGGCATGTATTGGTGATTGGCAAACCAGTTTAGAGTAAGTAAAGTACGGTAACTGCAATGGAGCCACTTTCATTCATGGGCCATTCTTAAAAACAGCTGAATCTGATGGTTATTGAATACTTTAAACTGAATGTTTACATATTGGGAGTAGACCTACCTCAGATTAATAGTTTTGTTGGATGACACTGGGTGAGTTTTCACTGTGAGAGCTGCAGTGCATGTTATATTTTGTTGATATTGCTATTATGTAAAATGTCAGGCGCTATATCAAATGGAATAGAATTAATGTATTGTTTTTGTTGTTTGACAGAATGCTGCTGATTATAATGCAAGCGTGGCTCATAGGACACAGAACCTAATAAACGCCCTCTCTCAGAACGTCATGCCTGTTCCTTTGGATAACGAAATGAGCAGGTTTGAGATTTTATTCATTTTAATTTTCTATGTTTATTTAACCACTTGAATCTAAGTATCCCTATTCTGGGGCTAACACTCAGTGAAAATAGCAGCTCTACAAGCTCTCAATGCATCAGGCTGCAAGCATTGTGAGCTACCATTTTCAGACCTAATCTGATCTGAATGTGTTGTAATATCATGTTTTAAACTTTTAATGTATTTATTATGCAGATCCTTCAATTTTCTCCCCAAGAAAAGTTCCTTTCTTGGTAAGAGAAAGTTGCAGACTCCAAAGGCTGGCACAGCATCTCCAAGATGGAGGCCTTTTAGCTTTTATTTGTATTTATTACAAATGAATGCAGAGACTACCCCAAGCCCAGAGGAGTGCAAGCTTGCCCAGGCAGGACTTGGAAAAAGATATATCAATATATCCAGGGAGATGAGCCATGATGATGAAGATTGATTGATTACTTTATTAATCAGTAATGTACACTTGTACAGTAAGACATTAACCATTTAGGCCTGAGGCCGATTCTAAAAACGCCTTCTAAATCCTGACCTAATTTTTCAGCTTCTATTTGAAGCATCCTAGTGTTAGGCTGTTCTTCAAGTATGTAGTAATCTGAGTTCCCAGAAGTTACTAGGGGAGTATGTTGACATCATTGTCCTTATGCTATTCTT
>NC_139623.1:65223824-65243824 GCF_964638095.1 Poromitra crassiceps
GGAACTTGGTAGCTTGAAAGCTGGGGCTGCACTGTTCGAGGTTTTGGGAACGGTTGCAGAGAGATTGCAGAAGTTGCTGGTTGCAGACGTTGCTTGAGATTGGTATGATCCTAGTTTAGATTATGAATCACTGGCCAGAGCCTGCCGGAACAGGCCTTTATAGATCCGAGCATGACACCACCTGTGCTATGACATCATACCGTTTGTGACATCATCAGAGACATGACATCACCTGTGCTATGACATCACTAGCGAAAGGCATGAAAGACACTTATGAACCATGACATCATCAGTGATCGATGACATCATAGTCGGGGTGACAACGTCAAAGTAGGAATGATGACGTCATCCTAACAGTACCCTCCCCTCAACGGACGTCACCTGGCGTCCAATGAGGCCATCAAGGATGGCATCTGGGAGACAAAAAATCCGTAGGTTCTGGTGCTCTTCAGCAGGTGGTTAGACGCAGGTGGTTAGGCCCCAAAGGGGGTGAGGGACAGTGGAGGTGCTCCTCCCTAATACAGGATATCGAAGCCATAGATGGACCGATACGTAGACAGAACTTCCACCGGGTCCGGTGGGTCCTCTGGGGCCGGCCATCCCCCGGGGCACGATCCAAACATGGGAGGCTGGGGACCATCAAAAGGGTCAAATGCCGCCGTCTCCGAAGGTAGAGCCGCAGGGGGATCTGACACAGCGAGGCCTGCCCTCCCGACCTGTAGTTTGGGCAGGACACCCACCGTCTCCTCCTTTAAACGCCTCTTATTTGTTCTTGCTCTTGACCGAGGGCTGACGACACTACGGGAACCTCCCAGCATGAAGCTGGAACCCACGTGTTGGTCAAGGACAGGAATTGGCTGCTGCTGGGGTACGGTTTCAGACTCGGCGAGGGGAAGGTCCACAGGTTGTGCCTCAGGTGCGGGTTCAGACTCGGCGAGGGGCAGGTCCACAGGTTGTGCCTCAGGTTGTGCCTCAGGGCCAGCAGACTCGGAGGCCCCCTGCGGGGGGACGGAGCCGATCTGCAGGCAGCGATTGAACTTCCCAATGAGACGGTCGACAGTCCTCTCCAACTCGTTAACCCTCTTGGAGACACACTGCCACTCCTGGGTCCTGCAGGGAGCGCTACCCAACCGTACAGATCTTTCGGCTGGACACGTAGAGTCTTGATCCACTGAGAGTACCACGGGCCGGCGAGCGGTGGGACCACTTACTGGACGCCGGGAGCAGGAGGAGAGGTAATGCCCGGCTCGGCCACAGTACAGGCAGCTCCGGGTGTCCAAACGGCGCTGCCTCTCCTCTGGTGTGATGCGAACCCTGCCGGTCAGATCACGGTACAGATGGCTGCTGGGACTCGAATGTGGCTGCCCCTGCTCTGGGATGACGCGAACTCCCCCCCAGAATATGCCCTTAGCAGCTGGAGGCGGCCGAGAGGCAGAGCTAAAAGCAACGGCCGCTGTAGACGGGGGAGTAGCAGGTCTGGAAACCTCCGGAACGGCGGTGCGCTCGGAAGCTGGGGCTTCGAGACGATCTAGCCGGTCAATCAAGAGGGCGTGCCGATCAGCGGCTGCGGAAGCCAGAGCCTGGATTGCTTTTTCCTGCTGGGCGTGCCGATCAGTGGCTTCGAAAGCCAGAGCCTGGATTGCTTTTTCCTGGTGGGCAATCAGGCGTCTTGACTCGAGTGCGAGGTCTTGCGGAGGCTGCGGGGTGACACCCTGGGGGCCTAGCCCTTCGAGACGATCTAGCCGGCCAATCAAGAGGGCGTACCGATCCTCGGCCTTGGAAGCCTGAACTTTCTGGGTGTCAAGCAGGTCTGACATCATGGTAACCACGGTTTGTAAGATCTTCTCGATGACAAGACCCTTCGTTGAGTCGCCTAGTGGGTCCTCCTTGACCGCTAAACGGCTAAATTTGCCCGCTAAATCCACTTCTGAGTGATTCATACTGTCAGGATCGGAGTGAGAAGTGTGGATCTATTCGCGGGTAGTTGATGACCACGGGAAACTTGGTAGGTCTGGAGAAGCTGGGGTGTTGTGGAACTTGGTAGCTTGAAAGCTGGGGCTGCACTGTTCGAGGTTTTGGGAACGGTTGCAGAGAGATTGCAGAAGTTGCTGGTTGCAGACGTTGCTTGAGATTGGAATGATCCTAGTTTAGATTATGAATCACTGGCCAGAGCCTGCCGGAACAGGCCTTTATAGATCCGAGCATGACACCACCTGTGCTATGACATCATACCGTTTGTGACATCATCAGAGACATGACATCACCTGTGCTATGACATCACTAGCGAAAGGCATGAAAGACACTTATGAACCATGACATCATCAGTGATCGATGACATCATAGTCGGGGTGACGACGTCAAAGTAGGAATGATGACGTCATCCTAACACTTTGTGCACTTGTGCACATACCAACTCTGACTAAATGTGCAATTCAGTGTCTATATTATCTGACATACACCCCCCAAGTCACCGGAAGCTTGGACCCCGCATCGCCGCTTGCGGCTATATTTATTATTATTATTATTCCGCCCTAAAACAGCATGCACGTCAAAAACTGTAAGTGCTACAGTAGCCAGACCTTGCACATAGGTTGGAAATGTGCCCCACTCAGAGACAAAAAATTAGCCATATTGGCCAGATGGTGGCGCTATAACAGACCCTTTTGCGTATTGACCCATAACTGCTGAACCGTGAGGCGTAGAATCAAAATTCCACATCTGCTGGATTCCCTGGATCAATACGCATCTATCCATATAGACCACGCCCATTTAAGTCTGCTAGATTTTCCGCCATCTTGGACTTTGTCAATAACCTATTTTTGCTATCTCCTCCCAGGCCATTTGCCTGAATGAGCACAAACTTTTTCTGTGGCATCTCTGGACTTACCTGACCAAAACTCTTACACAGAATTTGGATACGTGAAACCGTCTTGAAATGATAAATGTTTAAACTTTTGTGTATTTACTTTTGTTCTTTTCCTGCCCTAAAAGTGTGTGGATCTCAGAAACCATACACCCTCCATCACCCAATCTTTCCACACAGGTTCACGACATCACCCACTACTCAGAGTAAAAAAATTACACCAATCCACCAGATGGTGGCGCTATAACAGCCAATTTCACGTTTGTCGGTCCATAACTTCTGAACTGCGAGCTGTAGAATCAAAATTCCACATCTACTGGTTTCCCTGGAGCATCATGTATCTAACCCACTAGGCCACGCCCATTTCTGTGTGGTAGATTTTCCGCCATTTTGAATTTTATCAAAAACCTACTTTTGCGAGCTCCTCCTAGACCGTTTGGCCAAATCACACAAAACTTTTTCTGGGTCATCTATGGACTACCCCGACCTAAGGTTAGTAAAGGATTTTGGATACGTGAAACCGTTTTGAAATGATAAATCTCGAAACTTTTAATGAAACACACGCCAACACTAAATTGCCCACAACTCATTAACCGGTCAATTACAACTACTGCTGCTACTACTGCTACCACTCCCACTACTACCAACACTACTACTACAACTACTATTACTACTTCTGCTACTATTACTACTACTACTACTACTACTACTGGAAGTTGGAATGTAGCATTTTGGGTGGGGTTAATGTGTTTTGGGGTTCTGCATCTGCTGTAGCATAATACATAGTTGGTTTAGATGTCACACAGTAATGTCCGATCCACAAAGACTTGACACCCACGTTTGAATAAAAACAAGTTTATGCCATAATAAGGTTATATCCGTGCCTTGTCATTGCTGTGGAAGGATGGTGTAGGGGTAAAGTAGCAGACACCAAAGCTGGAGGTCCTGGGTTCAAACCACGGCCAGGTAACTGTTTTATTTTTTGAAAATGTAGAATAAAGGTTAATCTGGATATAATTATGTATAACGCTGCTGAATACACACTGTGTACATAGCAGAATAACTGAATATGCCTATTTATGGTAACGTCATATTTCGACGTCCTATTGACATTCCTGTGTAGATGTCTAAATGATCCCCAAATCGGCTGTGATTTGGCCTAGTCCTGGACGTCACTGAAAGATGATATCAGAACATCATCATGATGTAATTGTGTTTGCTGGGAGCCTTCTTTCAGATATATGAAAGGAAAAACATTCCAATACATTATTGTGTCTTCAGATGTGAAAGGTCCAAAAAGAGAATTAAATCTGAATTATCCTTGTCACTCATGTGTCCAGCTCAGTGGCCTTGTGGTCTGAATGTCCGCCCTGAGACTGGGAGGTCGTGAGTTCGATCCCCGGCCGAGTCATAGCAAAGACTATAAAAATGAGACCCATTTGCCTCCCTGCTTGGCACTCAGCATCAAAGGGTTGGAATTGGGGGGTTAGATCACCATATGATTCCCGAGCGCGGCGCACGCTGCCGCTCACCGCTCCCCCAGGGGATGGGTCAAATGCGGAGAACAAATTTCACACATTGTGTGACAATCAGTGGGACTTTACCTTTACTTTACTTCCATTGTAACAGCACAACCCACACCAATTAGTTCAAACACCTCCATTCAGGGCAGACTTTTAATGTAAAGTGGTGGATTATGTGTGTAATACAGACATGTCCTTAATGGTAAATGGACTGCATGACAAGCTGCAATGCAGGGTGCTGGCTATAGTCATCAAAAACAATTTCAGGGATAAAACCATCAACGTTCTGTAGTGGACGCCACTATGCCCTATGGTTTGATGTGTGTGTGGGAAAGACTCAATGACAACTGAAAATTCTGATTTCAGAACACAAAAGCTCCATCATGAGACAAGAACTAACCTCTCCTGTTGCAAAACACGTTCTTGAACACAGCCACGCAATCTCCAGCTAACATTTCCAAGATATTGAAAAAGTTCATGAAACACCGCAAAATAAGGAGGCAACATGTGGGGTTTTAATTACTGTTACTGACTTAGCTGTCTGAAGTTGAAAGGTGTTCATGCCACGTGGGGTTTGAACTTTGAGTCGCAATGGTCTTTAGTTACCATAAGTCATGAGCTTTACCAAGTGAGCTATCCAGACTGTTGTATTTAACTTTGTAGACCATATTATATGTATCTGCAGAGCCAGAGAAGTACTTGTCGTATTGACAGTATGTTCTACCCAAATACCACTTTCTGTCCAGATACTTAAAGGGAAATTGTACACAAAAACTGCTTTCTATCCAAGTACTACTTCAAGTCACAAGTACTTATGTGACCACAACACCCTGACTGACCCCATCACCCTTTACTGACCACTACACCCTTACTGACCATGCTTGGACCCCGTCATCGCCGCTTGCGGCTATATTTAATATTATTATTATTATTATTAGGGGTTCAAGCCCCCGAAGGGGGCTGGAAATCCTATTGTATAAATGTTTGTATCTTTATTATTGTGCTTGCTGACAAGCAAGGCACAATCTTGATATTCCTAAATTATTCTTATTCTATCTGCCAAAAAGTTAGCCGCGTAATAACTCCCCCAATTTTTGCGCCACATAGACATGCCAGACCTCAAAATGACCGGCTTATTGAGGACAGGTGTGCTATGACTTTGCTAAGGGTTTGTGAAAGCGGTTTGGCCGCAATTCGCCATTAAGCGCCATTTTTTTCCCCATTGACTTGCATGGGGTTTGGAAAAATCTTGCAAAATCTTGCAGTAAATTAGCTGTCATTCATAAACCATAACCGCTACAGCTACCAAACTTGGTAGGGAGGTGCACTGAGGGGTCTTTTACTATCCCCGAAAAAATTGCACCAATTGACCAGATGGTGGCGCTATAACAGCCCTCCTTACCTTTTGGTCCATAACTTTTGAACCGTAGGGTCTATCATCAAACTTATTTTTTCCCTGGATTCCTTGGGTCCTCCCGCATCTACTCAACTAGGCCACGCCCATTTCCGTCTGACTAGATTTTCCGCCATTTTGCATTTTGTCCAAAACTGTTTTTTTGCCATTTCTCCTTGAAACTTTGTCCAATCTTCACCAAACCAACGCACACATCACGTGGGGACTGTCCTGCACAACACTGATTTGGAAGTTTTTGAAAAAAACGCACCGTTGCGATATAATCCACTTCCACATTTCTGTGGGTGGGGCCTATTTCACAAAGATCGTCCGATTCTAACCAAACTTGGTACAGGTGTGGACGGATGTACTCTGAGCCTATAGGAGAAGTATTTTGTCATTTCGCCTTTAGGGGGCGCTATAGCAGCATTCAGTGCCTGTCCCTTCTAAATTGTTTTATTTTGAAGGGCGGCAGGAAGTGCGGATTCATCCTCATTATGGCCAGCCTTCCTTCTTGTATGACACTTGACACTTCTGAGTTGATTTCAGAAGAGATAGTGTCATTTGGCGTGTAGGGGGCGCTATTGTTTGCCTATGGGGGGCGCTACAGCAACGTATCTCTGCAACCGTAAGTCGTAGAGACTCACGGATGGCGGCGTTGGAATCGGGGTGAAAAAGTACGCTAGTGGTGGGCGGAATCACGATTGCACCTTCCGTTTCCGAGATAAAAGCAATAATTATTGTGCTTGCTGACAAGCAAGGCACAATCTTGATATTCCTAAATTATTCTTATTCTATCTGCCAAAAAGTTAGCCGCGTAATAACTCCCCCAATTTTTGCGCCACATAGACATGCCAGACCTCAAAATGACCGGCTTATTGAGGACAGGTGTGCTATGACTTTGCTAAGGGTTTGTGAAAGCGGTTTGGCCGCAATTCGCCATTAAGCGCCATTTTTTTCCCCATTGACTTGCATGGGGTTTGGAAAAATCTTGCAAAATCTTGCAGTAAATTAGCTGTCATTCATAAACCATAACCGCTACAGCTACCAAACTTGGTAGGGAGGTGCACTGAGGGGTCTTTTACTATCCCCGAAAAAATTGCACCAATTGACCAGATGGTGGCGCTATAACAGCCCTCCTTACCTTTTGGTCCATAACTTTTGAACCGTAGGGTCTATCATCAAACTTATTTTTTCCCTGGATTCCTTGGGTCCTCCCGCATCTACTCAACTAGGCCACGCCCATTTCCGTCTGACTAGATTTTCCGCCATTTTGCATTTTGTCCAAAACTGTTTTTTTGCCATTTCTCCTTGAAACTTTGTCCAATCTTCACCAAACCAACGCACACATCACGTGGGGACTGTCCTGCACAACACTGATTTGGAAGTTTTTGAAAAAAACGCACCGTTGCGATATAATCCACTTCCACATTTCTGTGGGTGGGGCCTATTTCACAAAGATCGTCCGATTCTAACCAAACTTGGTACAGGTGTGGACGGATGTACTCTGAGCCTATAGGAGAAGTATTTTGTCATTTCGCCTTTAGGGGGCGCTATAGCAGCATTCAGTGCCTGTCCCTTCTAAATTGTTTTATTTTGAAGGGCGGCAGGAAGTGCGGATTCATCCTCATTATGGCCAGCCTTCCTTCTTGTATGACACTTGACACTTCTGAGTTGATTTCAGAAGAGATAGTGTCATTTGGCGTGTAGGGGGCGCTATTGTTTGCCTATGGGGGGCGCTACAGCAACGTATCTCTGCAACCGTAAGTCGTAGAGACTCACGGATGGCGGCGTTGGAATCGGGGTGAAAAAGTACGCTAGTGGTGGGCGGAATCACGATTGCACCTTCCGTTTCCGAGATAAAAGCAATAATTATTGTGCTTGCTGACAAGCAAGGCACAATCTTGATATTCCTAAATTATTCTTATTCTATCTGCCAAAAAGTTAGCCGCGTAATAACTCCCCCAATTTTTGCGCCACATAGACATGCCAGACCTCAAAATGACCGGCTTATTGAGGACAGGTGTGCTATGACTTTGCTAAGGGTTTGTGAAAGCGGTTTGGCCGCAATTCGCCATTAAGCGCCATTTTTTTCCCCATTGACTTGCATGGGGTTTGGAAAAATCTTGCAAAATCTTGCAGTAAATTAGCTGTCATTCATAAACCATAACCGCTACAGCTACCAAACTTGGTAGGGAGGTGCACTGAGGGGTCTTTTACTATCCCCGAAAAAATTGCACCAATTGACCAGATGGTGGCGCTATAACAGCCCTCCTTACCTTTTGGTCCATAACTTTTGAACCGTAGGGTCTATCATCAAACTTATTTTTTCCCTGGATTCCTTGGGTCCTCCCGCATCTACTCAACTAGGCCACGCCCATTTCCGTCTGACTAGATTTTCCGCCATTTTGCATTTTGTCCAAAACTGTTTTTTTGCCATTTCTCCTTGAAACTTTGTCCAATCTTCACCAAACCAACGCACACATCACGTGGGGACTGTCCTGCACAACACTGATTTGGAAGTTTTTGAAAAAAACGCACCGTTGCGATATAATCCACTTCCAATCTTCTGTGGGTGGGGCCTATTTCACAAAAATCGTCCGATGCTAACCAAACTTGGTACAGGTGTGGACGGATGTACTCTGAGCCTATAGCACAAATATTTTGTCATTTAGCCTTTAGGGGGCGCTATAGCAGCATTCAGTGCCTGTCCCTTCTAAATTGTTTTATTTTGAAGGGCGGCAGGAAGTGCGGATTCATTCTCATTATGGCCAGCCTTCCTTCTTGTATGACACTTGTCACTTGTCGCACGCACGCTATTGTACAGACAACAAACACACCTATACTTGTATCACAGTGGGTATATCACTCATGGTCTTGCTCTAATTTGCATACTGTATGTTTTCAGCAGCTCCAACTCTTCTCTGTTAAAAACCAAATGCTAAAAGTGTACTGGAAACAGGAATCCGGTGAGATTTGACCAGATAAATAGAGCTAAAGAGCAACTCTGAGCAGCAGCGTTGCATGTTGGGTAGAGCAGTGTTGCATCTTGGGTAGAGAGAATGATATACACTTGTCGCCAACCATGGGAGGCCTGTCTGTTCTGTTAGCTGCTGTGTTAATGTAGCATGGAAACATGTCCAGAAAACAATGAATGAACAAAATGAACTGAACCCATGGGTAAGTGTCACCACTTTGTGATTGTTCATTATATACAGCCAGCTGGGTTTGAAAACATAATGGAAGAGATAGCCTAGTGTGAATAGCCTAGTGTGAATGGAGGCTGTTAACAACATCAACTGTGCCTTATAGGCTAACCTCAGCCAGCCAAAACAAACACCTTGTCCCCCTGGCGTTAGGACACACTGTTCATCAATGTTTGGGACTAGTTGCAACAAGCTAATTGAGCTAATGCTAGCATTAGGCCAGCGTTTCTCAACTGGTGGGTAGCGTCGCGGGGCCGTTTTGATTGGATCGCGGACATTGACTTTTTTTTTTTTTTCATTTGTTAAATTCAGATTATTGAAACTGGATTAGCCTGACCAGTTTTACTTGTTTAACAAGCTGAAGCATATGCTCTGCCTGTAATTCAAGAGAAGTCTGCCTTTTCATTTCATATTTAATTTTAGTTCAATTCAGATGATTGAAACTGGATTAGCATGGCCCCAGTTTAATTAAAAGTTATGACCAGTTTAACTAAAAAGCATATAGCCTGCCTGTGATTCAAGAAAAGTCTGCCTTTTATTACATATTTCATACAGTTCAAATAAGACTTTCTGACCATGACCAGTTTGACTTGTTTAAATTTAAAAACATACAGTATAGGCCTGTAATTCAAGTCTGCCTTATTTCAATTGGTTTTTAGCCCTAGTTGCACTTCTGTTGCACTTTTTTGTTCATTTGACAGTGCATGAAGGCATTGTGTATTAAATAAATGCGCTATTTTTTGTGCAATAAATTTGAGTGGTTTAAAAATAAATCTGAAATGTGGGTCGCGACTTCATGACAAGGAAAATAGTGGGTCCTGAGGCTACACCAGTTGAGAACCATTGCGTTAGGCATTAGTTAGCATGCTACCCAAGCAGCTTCTCTGGCTGACTGGACACATGACAACCGATCAGCAACTCTGTAACAAAACTAAAAGGGTAACATTACTTTGGTGACCAGGGACTATTATCAGTACATTTGACTTCTTACACTAACATAATGGAAGATAGCCTACATTAGTTACTGGCTGATTAGATGCAGCCATTGATAGCTTTTCACTTGTGTGTTTGCAGCTCTGGTAAGCCTGCTAGTTTTGTAAACAGTTGTTGTCACAACCATAAACATGAATGACACTACAAGGAATACTACTTCTCTGGAGGTTATCATGTCCTATTTTCCTTGAGACAGTTGGAGACATTTACAATACATGGTAATTATTGATGCTGTAGTTTGCAGGTAATGTAGTTTTAGATTGCAGAGATTGGGCCAGCCTTTTGTGTCTCTCTAGTAGGCTACAACCAGTCTGACTTCCCCACCTACCAAGTACTTCTACTCCAAAGTCCTTTTACTCACATAGGCACCCCCATAACTACTTAGTCCCCCTAGGTCCATGGGCAGGGACTTTGGAAGCCAGGCGGTGCATGGCGAGGACAGCAAGCACAATTACATTTTCGTTAGGAAATGTAGACATTCTAGTTATTCTTATTTTCCTTCCGTAAAACTGTGTATATCTCAGAAACCCTAAGGCCCACATCACATTTTGCAGGCTTGAAAACTCCCCCACTCAGAAACAAAAAATTATACGAATCTAACAAATTTGGGCAATAGAACCAACACCTCATTTCCTGTTTTTCTAACCATCCATACCACTGGACCAATACCTGAAATTTGGCCCAATGACAGATATTCAAGCCCCTTGGGGGGCAATAGGCTTGAACCCCTGGTATTGCCACTTGCAGCTATATTTAGGGGTCCAAGCACGAAGTGCGTGGATCCCTATTGTATCTGTTCTGATTATTTATTAGGGGTCCAAGCACGAAGTGCGTGGATCCCTATTGTATCTGTTCTGATTATTAGGGTTCCAAGCACGAAGTGCGTGGATCCCTATTGTATCTGTTCTGATTTTTTTTTTTTTTTTTTTTATTCTTCTTCTCCGGTAAAACTGTATGTACAGCAGAAACTGTAATGCTCAGTGTAGCCAGACTGGGCACATAGATTGTAAATGTGCCTCACTACTCAGAAACAAAAAATGACCCATATCGGCCAGATGGTGGCGCTATAACAGACCATTTCGCGTTATGGTCCATATCTTCTGAACCGTGAGGCGTAGAATCAAAATTCCACTTCGGCTGTATTCCCTGGATCAATACGCATCTATCCATATAGGCCACGCCCATTTGCGTGTGCCTAGATTTTCCGCCATTTTGAATTTGATCAAAAACCTACTTTTGCGAACTCCTCCTAGACCATTTGGCCAAATCACACGGAAATTCTTCTGGGACATCTATGGACTAACCCGACCTAAAGTTATTAAAGGATTTTGGATACGTGAAGCCGTTTTGAAATTATAAATGTCTAAACTTTTGTGTATTTGCTTTTGTTCTTATCCTGCCCTAAAAGTGTGTGTATCTCAGAAACCCCCCATCACCCAAACTTTCCACACAGGTTCACGACATCACCCACTACTCAGAGTAAAAAAATTACACCAATCCACCAGATGGTGGCGCTATAACCGCCAATTTCACGTTTGTCGGTCCGTAACTTCTGAACTGCGAGCTGTAGAATCAAAATTCCACATCTACTGGTTTCCCTGGAGCATCATGCATCTAACCTACTAGGCCACGCCCATTTCTGTGTGGTAGATTTTCCGCCATTTTGAATTTGATCAAAAACCTACTTTGCGAGCTCCTCCTAGACCGTTTGGCCAAATCACACAAAACTTTTTCTGGGTCATCTATGGACTACCCCGACCTAAGGGTATTAAAGGATTTTGGATACGTGAAACTGTTTTGAAATGATAAATCTCGAAACTTTTAATGAAACACACGCCAACACTAAATTGCCCACAACTCATTAACCGGTCAATTACAACTACTGCTGCTACTACTGCTACCACTCCCACTACTACCAACACTACTACTACTACTATTACTACTTCTGCTACTATTACTACTACTGCTACTACTACTACTACTACTACTACTACTGGAAGTTGGAATGTAGCATTTTGGTTGGGGTTAATGTGTTTTGGGGTTCTGCATCTGCTGTAGCATAATACATAGTTGGTTTAGATGTCACACAGTAATGCCCGATCCACAAAGACTTGACACCCACGTTTGAATAAAAACAAGTTTATGCCATAATAAGGTTACATCCGTGCCTTGTCATTGCTGTAGAAGGATGGTGTAGGGGTAAAGACACCAAAGCTGGAGGTCCTGGGTTCAAACCACGGCCAGGTAAATGTTTTATTTTTTGAAAATGTAGAATAAAGGTTAATCTGGATATAATTATGTATAAAGCATGCTGAATACACACTGTGTACATAGCAGAATAACTGAATATGCCTATTCATGGTAACGTCATATTTCGACGTCATCTTGACATTCCTGTGTAGATGTCTAAATGATCCCCAAATCGGCTGTGATTTGGCCTAGTCCTGGACATCACTGAAAGATGATATCAGAACATCATCATGATGTAATTGTGTTTGCTGGGAGCCTTCTTTCAGATATATGAGAGGAAAAACATTCCAATACATTATTGTGTCTTCAGATGTGAAAGGTCCAAAAAGAGAATTCAATCTGAATTATCCTTGTCACTCATGTGCTCATTGTAACAGCACAACCCACACCAATTAGTTCAAACACCTCCATTCAGGGCAGACTTTTAATGTAAAGTGGTGCATTATGTGTGTAATACAAAAATGTCCTTAATGGTAAATGGACTGCATGACAAGCTGCCATGCAGGGTGCTGGCTATAGTCATCAAAAGCAATTTCAGGGATAAAACCATCAACCTTCTGTAGTGGATGCCACTACGCCCTATGGTTTGATGTGTGTGTGGGAAAGACTCAATGACAACTGAAATTTCTGATTTCAGAACACAAAAGCTCCATCATGAGACAAGAACTAACCTCTCCTGTTGCAAAACATGTTCTTTAACACAGCCACGCAATCTCCAGCTAACATTTCCAAGATATTGAACAAGTTGATGAGACACCACAAAATAAGGAGGCAACATGTTGAGTTTTAATTACTGTTACTGACTTAACTGTCTGAAGTTGAAAATTGTTGATCCCAGATGGGGTTTGAACTTTGAGCCGCAATAGTCTTTAGTTAGCAGAAGTCATGAGGTTTACCAAGTGAGCTATCCAGAATGTTGTATTTAACTTTCTAGACCATATTATATGTATCTGCAGAGCCAGATAAGTGCTTGTAGTATTGACAGTATGTTCTACCCAAATACCACTTTCTGTCCAGATACTTAAAGGGATATTGTACACAAAAACTGCTTTCTGTCCAAGTACTACTTCAAGTCACAAGTACTTATGCTTTTAAAGGTGTATTCAACCCAAATACTACTGTCTGATCAAGTACTATCATTTTAAAGGTATATTCTGATGTTTATTTCTGCCCAGACTAATGAGGTGAACAAGAAAATGGAGATTGGCAGAAGTCTTGACGTCTCTAAGGTTGAAAAATGTTGATCCCTAGGTAAGGTTTGAACAGTGGGCCCCAAAATCTTCAGATATTGCCAATCTGGTTCTTTAACAAACCACACTGTTGTTTTCACCCTTTTAGTGCCTATCCTATGTATATTCAGAGCCAGATACCAAGTGTACTTACAATGTTCAAGTTATATTTTACACAAAACTGCTTTATGTCCAAGTACTTAAACTTTAAAAGTATATTCCACCCAAATACTACTTCAAGTCAAAAGTACTTCTCATTTTAAATGTGCATGCAACCGAAATACACCACAAAATGTGAATAATCTTTTATACACTAATTGTACACACTATCTGTTAGGATGACGTCATCATTCCTACTTTGACGTCGTCATTCCTACTATGATGTCATCGATCACTGATGATGTCATGATTCATAAGTGTCTTTCATGCCTTTCGCTGGTGATGTCATAACACAGGTGATGTCATATTCGGATCTATAAGGGCCTGTTCCTGCAGGTCCTGGCTAGTGATTCAAATTCTAAACTAGGATCACACCAACCTCTGCAACCTCTGCAACCTGCAACCTCTGCAACCTGCAACCTCTGCACCCCTCTGCAACCGTTCCCAACCTCGAACAGTGCAGCCCCAGCTATCAAGTTCCACAACTCCCCTACTCTTGGAGAGTGTCTTGGCCCTCAACTACCCGCGAATAGATCCACATGTCTTCCGACGCCGATCCTGACAGTATGAATCACTCAGAAACGGATTTAGCGGATAGATTTCCACCGATCAAAGAGGCTTCAGCTGACCCACCAGGCGGTCAGCTGGATATCTCCACTCATCCTGATATCTCCACTCATCCTGATGTCTCCACTCGTCCTATCACGTTCGGAGACTTGCCGATCATACTTAAGCGCCTGATTGCCCACCAGGAAGAAGCAATCCAGGCTGTGGCTTCCAAGGCCGAGGATCGGTACGCCCTCCTGGTAAAACGGCTAGATCTTCTCGACGGTCGCCTGATTGCCCACCAGGAAGAAGCAATCCAGGCTCTGGCTTCCAAGGCCGAGGATCGGTACGCCCTCCTGGTAAAACGGCTAGATCTTCTCGACGGACTAAACCCTCCTGAGGGTGTCATTCCGCAGCCTTCTGCCCCTCCTGCCCCAGCTTCCGAGCGCACCGTCGTTCCGGAGGTTTCCAGACCTGCTACCCCCCCGGTCACAGCGGCCGTTGCTTCTAGCTCTGCCTCTCGGCCGCCTCCAGCTGCTAAGCGCATATTCTGGGGGGGAGTTCGCGTCATCCCAGAGCAGGGGCAGCCACATTTGAGTCCCAGCAGCCATCTGTACCGTGATCTGACCGGCAGGTTTCACATCACACCAGAGGAGAGGCAGCGCCGTTTGGACACCCGGAGCTGCCTGTACTGTGGTCGAGCCGGGCATTACCTCTCCTCCTGCTCCCGGCGTCCAGTAAGTGGTCCCACCCCTCGCCGGCCCGTGGTGCTCTCAGTGGCCCAAGACTCTACGTGTCCAGCCACGAAATCTGTACGGTTGGGCAACGTTCCCTGCAGGACCCAGGAGTGGCAGTGTGTCTCCAAGAGGGTTAAGGAGTTGGAGAGGACTGTCGATCGTCTCATTGGGAAGTTCAATCGCTGCCTGCAGATCGGCTCCGTCCCCCCGCAGGGGGCCTCCGAGTCTGCTGACCCTGAGGCACAACCTGTGGACCTTCCCCTCGCCGAGTCTGAACCCGTACCTGAGACACAACCTGTGGACCTTCCCCTCGCCGAGTCTGAACCCGTACCTCAGCAGCAGCCAATTCCTGTCCTTGACCCACACGTAGGTTCCAGCTTCATGCTGGGAGGTCCCCGTAGTGTCGTCAGCCCTCGGACAAGAGCAAGAAGAAATAAGAGGCGTTTAAAGGAGGAGATGGTGGGTGACCTCCCCAAACTACAGGTCGGGAGGGCAGGCCTCGCTGAGTCAGATCCCCCTGTGGCTCTGCCTTCGGAGACGGCGGCATTTGACCCTTTTGATGGTCCCCAGCCTCCCGTGTTTGGATCGTGCCCCGGGGGATGGCCGGCCCCAGAGGATCCACCGGACCCGGTAGAAGTTCTGTCTACGTATCGGTCCATCTATGGCTTCGATATCCAGTATTAGGGAGGAGCACCTCCACTGTCCTACACCCCCTTTGGGGTCTGACCACCTGCATCTGACCACCTGCTGAAGAGCACCTCACTCTCTTACACCCCCTTTGGGGTCTAACCACCTGCATCTAACCACCTGCTGAAGAGCACCTCACTCTCCTACACCCCCTTTGGGGCCTAACCACCTGCGTCTAACCACCTGCGAAAGAGCACCTCCGCACCTCCACCAGAACCTGCGGATTTTTGTCTCCCAGATGCCATCCTTGATGGCCTCATTGGACGCCAGGTGGCGTCCGTTGAGGGAAGGGTACTGTTAGGATGACGTCATCATTGCTACTATGATGTCATCGATCACTGATGATATCATGATTCATAAGTGTCTTTCATTCCTTTCGCTGGTGATGTCATAACACAGGTGATGTCATATTCGGATCTATAAGGGCCTGTTCCTGCAGGTCCTGGCTAGTGATTCAAAATCTAAACTAGGATCACACCAACCTCTGCAACTTCTGCAACCTGCAACCTCTGCAACCTGCAACCTCTGCACCCCTCTGCAACCGTTCCCAACCTCGAACAGTGCAGCCCCAGCTATCAAGTTCCACAACTCCCCTACTCTTGGAGAGTGTCTTGGCCCTCAACTACCCGCGAATAGATCCACATGTCTTCCGACGCCGATCCTGACACTATCAACACATGGATTTAATGAAGAGCTCTACACCTGAGATGTTTTGACATAATTGTTATATATATTTTCTTTTTTGTTTTGTGTTCGGAAATGTATTTAGTACCAGCTATTTTGTTTATTTTACAGCCTTGAGTTATACATTTTCGGCAGCACGATGGCCTAGTGGTCAGTGATGTTGCTTCACAGCAAGAAGCTCATGGGTTCAAATCTTTCAGCTTCCTTCTCTGTCCACAGCTTCCTTCTGTGTTCTATTTGCATGTTCTCCCTGTCTTCACTTGGGTTTCCTCCCACCACCAAAAGACAACGTATGTTATGGTTAATACTTTAATGTCATACTGAGCTTAATATCATACTCCAGATCAGTAGGTGGCGGTACTGCACCCGAAAGCTAGCTGAAAGAAGGGGAAGACATAATTGTCATGTGACATCGTTACCACCACACTTGAAGAGGTAAGCATGGCTAGAGTATGAAGTGTTTGTGGCTCACCAAGGAATCAACTGTTGTAGTTTCAGAAATATGTAATTTATACCTGGCTGTTTTGGTAGGATCATCTGCTTTGATATTATGTAGTGATGGGGTAAAATTGAGTTTTGGATTGGTTGAAGTATGGATTTCGAGGTATTTAATGAGCTGACTTGTGTGTTTGTAGAGTCAGTGTCCAAACTAGCATTCCAGTGTAAAAGCTATATTAAAAGGACTTTACCAAGGCAGTCTTCTCAGATAAAACCCTTTATTTAAAGCCTTAGTTCATTTCAGAACAAAATAAAAAGCCACACTTGGCCTTCATCAGGGCAGTGTTGAATGAGGCAGTTTACACAGAATATAATCACACAGGTAGACAATTGTGACACCTGTTGAGGAGAAGGGGCGAAAAAGCATTATCTCACTATATGACAGCCAGTGGCATGGTTTGGCCTGGGCTTTCAGGACTATAGCACCGGATCTTTTATGAAAAGCCCAGAATATGAAAAATATTTATTTATCTTATTTATTTATTTTACAAATAAGAATAGCTGCCCTCCCCTTAATGCTTTAAAGCCCTTAAAATAAAGCCCTTAAAATAATAATAATGGTATTGGTGATCAGAATTCCTCAGTCTCATCCTCTCTGTGTGTAAGTGAAATAAAGGAGGAGACATCACTCTCATCATAGCGTATCTGTAATGTAACAGTGAAACTACATCAATACAACCGTTCTTCTACATTCTCTAATTGTTAACTTCTTGTAAATGAAAGTATGCCAATGCTGAATAATGCCCTCTCAGGACCCCTGATGGTCGCTGGACCTCACTTTGAGAACCACCAAACTAGTGTCTATTTGTTTTTCTTCTTTTTCTGCCCTAAAAGTGTGTGGATCTCAGAAACCATACCCTCCACATCACCTAAACTTTCCACATAGGTTCAAGAGGTCACCCCCTACTCGGAGAAAAAAAAATACACCAATCCACCAGATGGTGGCGCTATAACAGACCATTTCGCCTTATGGTCCATATCTTCTGAACCGTGTGTCCTATACTCAAAATTTCACTTCTCCTGGATTCCTTGGATCAATATGCATCTATCCATATAGGCCACGCCCATTTGCGTGTGCCTAGATTTTCCGCCATTTTGAATTTTATCAAAAACCTACTTTTGCAAGCTCCTCCTAGACTGTTTGGCCAAATCACACTAAACTTTTTCTGGGTTATCTATGGACTACCCCGACCTAAAGTTATTAAAGGATTTTGGATACGTGAAACCGTTTTGAAATGATAAATGTCTAAACTTGTGTGTATTTGCTTTTGTTCTTTTCCTGCCCTAAAAGTGTGTGTATCTCAGAAACCATACACCCCACATCACCCACCTTTCCACATAGTTTCAAGACATCACCCACTACTCAGAGGAAAAAATTACACCAATCCACCAGATGGTGGCGCTATAACAGCCAACCACCACTACTACTGCTGCTGCTGCTACTACTACTACTACTATTCTTAGTACTTCTGCTGCTACTACTGCTACCACTCCCACTACTACCAACACTACTACTACTACTATTACTACTACTGCTACTACTACTACTACTAAAAAAAAAAAAAAAACTCTCGTAACGGGACAAGCCTCGTCTTTTATTGTCACACGAACACCACAACACATGCATGCGGCCACAACACACTCATGCTGACGGTGGCCGGTGAAAAGTGTCCTCTGCATTTAACCCATCCAGGCATGTCCTT
Source organism: Poromitra crassiceps (assembly GCF_964638095.1). Taxonomy (NCBI): domain Eukaryota; kingdom Metazoa; phylum Chordata; class Actinopteri; order Beryciformes; family Melamphaidae; genus Poromitra; species Poromitra crassiceps. The sequence goes on from NC_139623.1 coordinate 65,242,296, forward strand.
TCCTCCAGGGGGCAGGCCAGGAGCAGTGGTCGCTTTCTCGTACAGCGCCCAGGGACCAACTTCGGATGTTGTCGTCACTGGTCGGATGACGATCTGATCTTCTGCATGTTTTTAGTGGGGGGGTTATATACGGAGGAACCCCCTGGGGGAGCACGGGGAGAACATGCAAACTCCACACAGAGAGAAAGGCCCTTACGACGAGATACCCCACCTGGGCAGTGGGCACTGAAGATATGGGGGGGAACACACAACCACAGCGCCCACAGTGTCCCAGGCGAGAATCGAACTCAGGACCTTCTGACTGTGAGGCGACAGCTCTACCACTGAGCCACCGTGGCCCCCTAGTACTGCTTGGAAACCGTCAGGTCACCGGATCTCAACCAAACTTTGTTTACTTGTGCACATACCAAGTCTGAATAAATGTGCACTATCTGACATATACCCCCCAAGTCACCGGAAGCTTGGACCCCGCATCGCCGCTTGCGGCTATATTGTCTATTTGTTTTTCTTCTTTTTCTGCCCTAAAAGTGTGTGGATCTCAGAAACCATACCCTCCACATCACCTAAACTTTCCACATAGGTTCAAGAGGTCACCCCCTACTCGGAGAAAAAAAAATACACCAATCCACCAGATGGTGGCGCTATAACAGACCATTTCGCCTTATGGTCCATATCTTCTGAACCGTGTGTCCTATACTCAAAATTTCACTTATCCTGGATTCCTTGGATCAATATGCATCTATCCATATAGGCCACGCCCATTTGCGTGTGCCTAGATTTTCCGCCATTTTGAATTTTATCAAAAACCTACTTTTGCGAGCTCCTCCTAGACTGTTTGGCCAAATCACACGAAACTTTTTCTGGGTTATCTATGGACTACCCCGACCTAAAGTTATTAAAGGATTTTGGATACGTGCAACCGTTTTGAAATGATAAATGTCTAAACTTGTGTGTATTTGCTTTTGTTCTTTTCCTGCCCTAAAAGTGTGTGGATCTCAGAAACCATACGCCCCACATCACCCACCTTTCCACATAGTTTCAAGACATCACCCACTACTCAGAGAAAAAAATTACACCAATCCACCAGATGGTGGCGCTATAACAGCCAACCACCACTACTACTGCTGCTGCTGCTACTACTACTACTACTATTCTTAGTACTTCTGCTGCTACTACTGCTACCACTCCCACTACTACCAACACTACTACTACTACTATTACTACTACTGCTACTACTACTACTACTAGTACTGCTTGGAAACCGTCAGGTCACCGGATCTCAACCAAACTTTGTTTACTTGTGCACATACCAAGTCTGAATAAATGTGCACTATCTGACATATACCCCGCAAGTCACCGGAAGCTTGGACCCCGCATCGCCGCTTGCGGCTATATTTAGGGGTCCAAGCACGAAGTGCGTGGATCCCTATTGTAATTGTTCCGTTTATTATTAGGGGTCCAAGCACGAAGTGCGTGGATCCCTATTGTAATTGTTCCGTTTATTATTATTTTTATTCTCCGCTAAAACA